>NC_079404.1:21674622-21709622 GCF_029220125.1 Pseudoliparis swirei
TGTTGTATATATACATATATATATAGAAATGTATATGCATAGAAATGCATGTATTTAGTGTGTTTTATATAAAAAAATAAATAAAATTGAAAAAAATGAATAAAGTAAAAAATAATATATATATATATATATATATATATATATATACTAATGTATGTATTTATTGTTTTTCTTTTTTTCTGACCGTAGTGTTTCTTCCCCCCCCCACCATGTCTCTCTGTCACAGCGCTGTTTGTTTTGCTCGAGTCGCTCCAAAACAGTGCGCCAAGTCGAGGGCCATTTGTTTGCCGTTCCGATCATGAACGAGCAATTTCCCCCGCCGAGCGTCCCCGGGTTACGTCAGGTGTGTGTGTGGATGCGTATTCGAGAGTGTGTGTTCTAGAGTCAGACACAATGAGGCCTCTGTGTGTGAGCTTGAATCCTGACACGTCTGTGTTAATGCGTATATTGTTTATTCATATTTGACAAAATAATGAGTGTCTTTCAGACCCGTGTGTGTGTGTGTGTGTGTGTGTGTGTGTGTCCGACCTGAACGTGTGAACGGCTACAGCTGTTGCAGGCGGTCTGTATCGCTGCAGTCTGGCCTCTCCCTGAGCTGCTGGTATCAGGCCTCAGCTGCTCACCAGATGTCCCTCGTGCTGTTTACGCGTCGTCGTGGTTTTTAAAAATATTTACGAGCGCTCAATTTAAAGTCCAACCCGCATTGCACTTTTATTTTGATTTTTTTTAAAATCCTGCGAGCGCCTCGATCACTTAGTTCCCCCTCG
The DNA here is from genome assembly GCF_029220125.1 of Pseudoliparis swirei. Classification (NCBI taxonomy): domain Eukaryota; kingdom Metazoa; phylum Chordata; class Actinopteri; order Perciformes; family Liparidae; genus Pseudoliparis; species Pseudoliparis swirei. Next base: position 21,675,390 of record NC_079404.1, read on the forward strand.
TTTCCTCCCCCGTTGCATTGTGTGACTGACTGTTTTGATTGTGTTGATTTAGCTTTAATTGGCCTCCTCCAGCTTTAATTGACTGCTAATTTGCATATTTAACTGTATTCTCGACTGGAGCGAGTGTTTGTGCGCGCTTGTGCGTACGAGCGTTCGTCATCTGGAGAGCTGCTAAACGGAGCCTGACGCGGTGTGCGGTTTCAAGCGGCACCGATATCATTTGTGACCTTTGATCTTCATTTTGTTTATCTCGGCAGGGTTTTACAGGAACGGCAAGCGGAGCAAAAACACTTTTCACGCGTGTGTGTTTGCGTGTGTGTGTGTGTGTGTGTGTGTGTGTGTGTGTGTGTGCGCTCCTGTTGCTGACTCGGGGTGTGTTTTAAGTGATGAGGCAGCCCAGTCCTCTGTGGCCCTTATCTGGTTCCCATTAGGCTGCTGTAAGCAGCTTCAGTGCGCTGCGGCCCCTCTTTGTTGAAGCTCTGCGCCCAGGTCTTTAGCCCCGCCCCCAAGAGAGAACACGTCGTTGTCCTCGCCCCCTACTCAGCCTGCGAGTCGGCTCATCCTCTCCTCTGAACACCGACGTGAATGTCGTGCTTGGCCTGCGTCGGGACAGTCGGCCAGCACCAGAAGACAGCCAGCGTGCCCACGTGTCAGCGTGCTAGTGTGTTAGTGTGCTAGTGTGCTAGTGTGTCAGTGTGCTAGTGTGTTAGTGTGTTAGCATGCTAGTGTGTTAGTGTGTTAGTGTGCTAGTGTGTTAGCCGCAAACACTCAGCCCGTCGACCTCTGCTGCCCTCGTCTTCTCCGTCAGTTATTCCTCCGTTTTATTCATTCCTCTGGATCCTAGCGCCCCTCCGTTGTTACACCGGGTGCTTTGCATGATTTACTTAGCATTTTTATTACAGAAAAACACGTCAGAATATCTGCATATGGTGTTTGATGAGCAGTGGGATTTAAAAAAAAAAAAAGGTTAGATGCAGAAGTTTTCATAAACACCCCTTTTAAAAAAAAAAATTTGCGGATGAATGTCATGCAGAGTCAAACACACACACACACACACACACAAGAGGAAACCCATCAGATGTTTTCCACTCAATCGGGGCGACGCAAACGCTCTTTCAAGACTTTTTAAAATCCTTGACATTATAAATGCACATTTCCATTTCTGTTCAGAGTTTCTCGGCGGTGGACGTTTAGTAACTGGCTTTCTTCTCTACTGCCAGGCAATCATTTCCCTATCTATACGGCATCCATCTTGCCCCTTCAATGCGCCCCCCGAGAGCGTGTGCATCACTTCTATATGAGAAAACAACAACAACAACACAACTTTAACCTTGATATTTTGTTCTTTCATTGCTTTTGCTTGGGTGTTAACATTTACATTATCTATAAGAGCCCCCTGTGTGTCGACACCATGAGGCCCTTTGAAACACATGAACATCCAATTATGTATTTGGGGGAAAGTTTTTTGCAATTCTATTTAAATTTGTTTTTTTATTCCTTTTTTTTTTTTAGCTTAATGGTCATTAAAGACTTTCCCTGAATCTAAAGGTCACAACTTATAACAGACACTTGCTGTCCATCAGCAAAACACAGTCAACCCCTGATCGGTCAAAAACAGATGAAATGTCAAATTGAAAATGAAAACTCTTATTTGACAGGTCCAGATACACATTTGTCTTTCCAATGCTTTTCTGTCTGGAAAAAAAATATCCATAATGACCGTGGTTGATGGTGTTTGGCATTTTTTCCCCACTAACACACGTCTGGATGAAACAAGCCACTGGAAAGGAAAACGGCACGAATCTTCTGTCTCGATTGGTTACCAAAGAAAAGTATTTCCAACACGTCGTTCGTTTTTATCTCCGAAGCTCCGCGCAGAGTCTCGTAGAGAGCGACGTGTTGACGCCCGACGGTTGTTCTGGAGATGAAGACAGATCAACATCACACAAGTGGATCAGGCCTCCGGCGTTACCCGAGGAGTAACGCCTCCGTGAAGGAGCAGCGTTAAAACGTTTATGTGACACAGTTCAAGCCAACAGGGACTTTTTTTAACCCTCCTGTTACCTTCAAATTTACTCACATATTTTACCCTCGGGGTCAATTTGACCCCAGCAATTAAAACCTCCAGAAAATTATTAGAATTAATATTGTTTCCCAAGTTTGAGTGTCACTTTATGTTTGTTTGTTGACTACCTAAATAGCCCATTAAATAAATAAAAAAGTTGATATTTACCTTCGCATTGAAAATGCGGAAGGTTATGTTTTGAGCGCCGTGTATTTATTTATTTATTTATTTATTTGTATGCGTGTTATTCGCATCACACAAAAAGTATTAAACCGAATCGCATGAAATTCGGTGGGATGATTGCTTATTATCCGGGGACCATTTGATTAGATTTTGGGATCAATCGGGTCAACGGTCAAGGTCATGAAAAGGTCAACATCTTCTTTTTACCATAGCACGGTCAATGTTTATCCAATTGGCATGCAACTAATAACAAAATGTTCATAATGCAATGCCCAATCTTGTGATATACGAAGATATGCGCTTTACCGAGTGCCCATTCTAGTTCTTATATGTTTTACACCTGGGGTCAAATTTACAAATTTCTAAGTTGTGTACAGGACATTGAAAACATATCATCATGTGAATTTTATGTTTTCCCAGTTGTCCCCAATAAATTAGGAAAAGTCATGAAATATGAAGCAAAAAAAATGATGTCAATCAACTTTTTTAGAGACGTCAAACATTGAATGGGGTCAAATTGACCCCAAAGGTAACAGGAGGGTTAATACCGTATGAATCGAGTTTTTCACCAAGAAAAAAATAATCTGACATTATTTTACCAGATATTTAGGCCGGTGACGACCTGACGCTCCCACGAATCTGAGCTGAGGGAAGATGCTATACGTTCAATAGGAGCTCACACTCACACACACACACACACACACACACACACACACACACACACACACACACACACACACACACACACACACACACACACACACACACACACACACACACACACATACACACACACACAAAAACTGTCTTTGTACAAATTAAACCCATATCGAACGTTAATGCCTTTGTTATTTTTCTCTTCTTCATCTTCAACTTCTTCTTCTTGTCGTTCCAGATGTGACTCAGAGAACCGTTACCTTGGTAACCCTCTTCGGGGAACATGCTATTGTAAGTATCCGGCCGCCACTACACCTGAGTCTCCCCCTGCACACACACACAGACACACAGACACACACACACACACACACACACACACACACACACACACACACACACACACACACACACACACACACACACACACACACACACACACACACACACACACACACACACACACACACACACACACCAGTGTCAAGCTGTGTCCCACGAGTATCATCTTTGTACCCAAGGAAGAAAGGAACCCAGAGAGCAGCTGCTAACCCTGCTAGCCTCCTTGAGTTCCAGGAACCTGATGAACTCCAGAAAGCAACCCGTCGAACTGCGTTTAACTTTAATTGCTGAAGTGGAAATGGTCAGATTCCTTTCGGCGTAGGAAAGCTCTCCGTTGTTCCTATGAATCGACCCCGAAGCATAATCCATCTTTCTGCTGGAGGACCATGAAATCACTGCGTTGGTAACGGCCACTTTTAATCTAAAGCACATTTTATGAAGCTCGAGGGAGGAAAGCCCAGCCCCTGTTTTTTTGGCGGAGCACCGACTCGGCCTGCAGACGGCCACATGCCGCCTCTGACCCGACTCCGTTGTCTAAAGGCAGAATGAAGGCAGCAGGATAATCACATGTCACAACGAACGGAGCGGGAACTTACATCAGGAATAGTGAGGCTTCGCTTCAGCTCCGAAGAATATTGAGTTATGATGAGTTGAATCCTCGGGGGTGGGGGGGAGGGAGGTTTTAGGGAAAGATTGTGGTCCTAGGAGGCGGGACGCAAACCATATTCTGCTGTGTTTTAAGTCACATTGTTACCTTCACATTGAAAATGCAGAAGGTTATGTTTTGATCGCCGTGTATTTATTTATTTATTTGTATGCGTGTTACTCGCATAACTCAAAAAGTATTAAACCGAATTGCATGAAATTCGGTGGGATGGTTGGTTATTATCCGGGGACCATTTGATTAGATTTTGGGATCGATCGGGTCAAAGGTCAAGGTCAAGGTCATGAAAAGGTCAACATCTGCTTTTTACCATAGCGCGGACAATTTTTATCCAATTGGCATGCAACTAATGCCAAAATGTTCATAATTCAATCCCCAATCTTGTGATATGCGAAGATATGCGCTCTACCGAGTGCCCATTCTAGTTTGTATTGTTTTGCCCGGCCTTCCTCCGCGACCTCCGACCTCTCTCTGCGCTGATCACTGTGTGTCACGACTGCTAAGAGGCTCTATAGATTTGAAAGTTTGTTTGTGACCTTTGAGATCACTAAAGGTCACCTGTAGGAGATCACTGTGGCTCAGTGGTTAGCGGGTCAGTCTTCCAATCGGGGGGTTGGCGGTCCGATCCCCGCCCTCGTCTCTGTGTCCTTGAGCAAGACACTTAAACCTGAATTGCTCCCCGTAACTGTGTCTACGGTGTATGAACTGAACTTGTAAAGTGTCTACGAGTACCTTAAACAGCGCCAGATAAATAAAAAGGATTATTATTATTGTTATTATTATTAACGGGAACATTTGAAAAGTTAACAGCGTAGGTTTATGTTTTCTATCAGTTATTCCACAAGGGGAGAGGGATGCAACGCAGGCACGGAGAAGCTGTTTCTCCCCGGGATTTTGTTTTTCTGTTTCCAGATGCGAGCAGGGGGCTCATCGACTTGACTCATTTGCAACAAATTGCAGGTTGCTCCTTTCTTTAAAGGGCAGATGGAGGAGGAGGTATGCTGTAGCCAGAACAGATGTTTAGTGGCACACGAGCACCGGCTACCTCACTCTGCATCTCTCTCTCACACACACACACACACACACACACACACACACAATTGCCATCATCAGTTTTAATATTATAACGCAGTTGAATAAAGTTCAAGTGCTGTCAATGTCAATAGCCCTCCAGCTTGAGCGGGCCCATCATTGTGTCCGCGAAGGAGACGGCAATCAGAGGAGTCATGCCTCAAATATGTCTCTGATCACAGAAACAACTTCCGCTCAAGAGATCTGAAGACGGGCACGCGGGTTCACCGCCATCGCTGCCAAGCTTTTATCCTAAAACGTCATTTATCTTCATTTTGAGACACATAATCGGACATTTAGTTGGGGAAAGTGCGTCCGTTGAGGAGGCTCAGCGGTCGTTTAAAGGGGCGGCGTGTATTATCACGGACACCTGCATCAAAATGAATACTAATGGGTCCGTGCTATGCAAATAAAGAAGCTGACTAATACATAAGAGCAGGGCAAGGACACACAAAATCGGACCAATCGCCGCGCAACACTTGAGAACCCGCCAAAATAACAGCGCTAGCTCATAATCTTCGAGTGTACCATCGGCCTGTAGTTTACATTAGCCATCTTTGCGTGAATGAACATTATGCTGTATTGAAGAGGACTTGTTTTACAATTCTTACTTCAAGACACTTCAGAATTGGCTTTTTTGGTTTTTAATTATAATTTTTAAAACTTGTTGTTCAGCCGCACAAATAAGACGCCGACAAAATATCTCACCCCGCCTAGTCGTCCCGGTCTGTCTCTTTGACACGGACGTCGGTTCGTCTCTGTGAACAACTCTTATCACCCCCCCCACCCCCCACCCCTCCCTCTCTATCAACAGTCCCGTCTTGAAAGCAGCTAGCGACTCACTATCGCCCTCTGGAGGTACGAGTGGTATTACAAGACAGGGCGGGCCGAGGCTAGCCGGTCGCTCACCTCAGCAGATGTTTCTTCAACACGATACATACACCTCACTCTAACCTCTTCGCCTTCTGTGGATCACATTTTGCAAGTGTTTCAGACGACAAAAAACATATTTGCGATTCAAATCTGTAATAATTTGAGTTTTGAAGTCCATTGATGTCTTGGTTGTATTGTTTGCATGGCTTCAGGGCTGAAGTTTGGAGGCACTAGATGGCACTAATGTGATGTTGTTGCCCAGTGTTGTGAAGGGCTTCAGATCATCCAGATGCATAGAGACACTCAAACACGGGGCTTTAATGGCTCCCGCCGTCTGGTGGTGCTCGGCCCCTCCGCGTCTCCATGGCTGCGGCTCAAGCGGCGGTTTTTTCGGAGACATTATGTTCCGTCATTAATGTGACATTATCTTTTCTGTTGTCGATGAAACGGGGGTTAGTTTTGTTTGAACAAGGGCAAGCGCACTCAGACGTACACACATGAATGCACACAACGCGCACACACACGCGCGGCGAGATAGCGTGTGTAAATCACAGATTTAAAAGCCATCCATTTCCCCATGTGCTGACGGAGAAGCAGCCGGGTCAATATTAGTCTTCAGTGTCATTGCGAGGGAGGCGCTGATAAACGGCGCTTTATCTCCGCCGTGTGAAACGACACGTGGAGTTTTACGAGCGGCGGCGCCATTTAGAGGAGAAGTTGGTCGAAGTCTGCACCACCTGTGGATTTCTTTTGAGATGGTGAACAGCCGAAAGATAAGCTGGAGTTTGAGCGATTAGCCTGTGGATGGTCCACAACGGTGTTTATTCAAAGTGCAAACACATATGTTACCCCACAAAAGTGGGTCAGTGAGCTGTGCCCTATGTTTAGGGTCCTCTCACTTCTATGTCTTTGTTTTTTACCGTGAACCTGGTTGTTCCATTACAAAGGCTCCAGCCGAGAACTGATCTGGTTTACTGTGTGCTCCACCGCCCTGAGTATCCCTTTGGATTCAGTAGTATCCCTTTGGGTACCTTAGTATCCATTTGGATCCAGTAGTATCCCTTTGGGTACCTTAGCATCCCTTTGGGTCCCTTTGTATCCCTTAGTAGTAAAACTTAGTATCACTTCATATCCCTTTGTACCCCGTTGGGTCCCTTAGTCTCCCTTTGGATCCCTTTTTATCCCTTTGGATTCCTTTTGATCCCTTAGTATCCCGTTGGGTCCCTTAGTATCCCTTTGGATCCCTTAGTCTCCCTTTGGGTCCCTTAGTCTCCCTTTGGATCCCTTAGTCTCCCTTTGGGTCCCTTAGTCTCCCTTTGGGTCCATTAGTATCCCTTTGGATCCCTTAGTCTCCCTTTGGGTCCCTTAGTCTCCCTTTGGATCCCTTTTTATCCCTTTGGATTCCTTTTGATCCCTTAGTATCCCGTTGGGTCCCTTAGTATCCCTTTGGGTCCCTTAGTCTCCCTTTGGATCCCTTAGTCTCCCTTTGGATCCCTTAGTATCCCTTTGTATCCCTTAGTATCTCTTTTGTATCACTTAGTATCCCTTAGTATCGCTTTGGGTCCCTTAGTCTCCCTTTGGATCCCTTTTAATCCCTTAGTATCCATTTATATCCCTTAGTATCCATTTGTATCCCTTAGTATCCCTTTTGGATCCCTTAGTATCCCGTTGGGTCCCTTAGTCTCCCTTTGGATCCATTTGTATCCCTTAGTATCTATTTGTATCCCTTAGTATCCCTTAGTATCCCATTGGGTCCCTTAGTATCCCTTTGGATCCTTGAAGTCTTTTCCACTGGTTTCTGTTTTTACTTGTATTAGCGGGGCTTCTCCAAAACCGGCTGCTAGATCTGAGGGGTTGTTGCATGATTAAGATGGGGGGAGAAAAACAAACAACAACAATCAAGGCCAGTGGAGGCTTTTCCTGCTATATATTCCCTCGAAAAGGCATCCCCTTCATGTCATTTTTATTTTTATTTTAGTGGGGTTCAATAGTCAATGGCAATCTACAGTATAACACAATGAAATGCTTATTCGACATAAACTATGACAAACTCTGAATTAAGTATACAAATCCTAAAAATTCACGCAATGAATATGTCATGACATCGAGTAGCTCGTATAGACGCAACACTGGCGTTATAGCTAGCAGCTAGCGCGCTAGGGCCCGCCATAGTAGCGTGAGACGGGGTCCGTCTTTTACAAGCGATCCGAAAAGAGAAAATTGCAAATCGACACCGTGGGGCCAACCTGCAGCGAGGGCCAAAGAGCAAACGTTGCTTCACTTTCCCGGGGTCAAAGGCCAAAAGAGGTCGGCCACTACCTTGGAGCGCCGGAACCGGTTGAGGGGACAGGTTCAGCCTTCTAGCCCGTCGACCACCTGAAGGGTCCGTCTTCGTAAAAACAAAAAAAAGCGGCGTCTGTTGAAGGATCAGGCCACATGTGTGGGAACTGGTGAGGATGAATGCTCTGGAGACTTTCCGGTTCATTTTTCAGCCGATCTTTTGTGAGCTACGTCCTTTTAAGTGACGGCTGTAATCAATGTCGATGGTTAGCATCTGTGAAGAGATACTTCACGGCTGCCGGAGGCCACTCCGGGCTGGATCGGTTCCACCCTCGTGTCGGCAACTGACCCTCCAGAAGACGAGGAGCAGGAGGTTAAGCACTTGCTCCAATCTCCTTCAAAAGGTGAACCAGAGGAACATTCTCTAAACTGCTGAATATCACGACTCTGGCCCCCCTTGACATCCGCGCTGAGTCGGACATGTTTAGTCGTCTGCTCTCCCCTCCGTCTGTCTTCCTCTCCTTGGTCTGGTCTTTCCCATTTGTATCGCGGAGCGGTTTCAAAGTCACTCGTACAAACCGACTCATTCAGCGTCGGAAATACACGAGGGAAAAGGGCAAAACTGCCCCCAAGAAATATCATTTTGGCCCTGATATCACGAGGAGAGGGGCGAAAAATGCCCCCAGAATTTCGATAATTTAATAGTTGTTTCGTCTGTCCTATCTGTAGTGTCTGTACCAGGTAGGTACACATAAAAAAAATAAAAAAAATATAGTTTTGAATTCTAAAAAAACAAAAAAATAAGTTATAAGAATAAAATTAAATATGATTGACTGATTTATGTTTTCTGTTTAAAAAAAAAAATAGTCTTATTATTGCCATTTTTATGACAATTGCTCATACACTGTAAGCCTAAATAAGTATATTTATTATTTTTGAAGAAAGGTTTAATGTTATGTAATGTTACGTCTTCCAAACGCATCGGCTTCTAAATGAAGTCGTCGATCGTGTTTTGAGCCCTCCACTCGGAGGCCGCATCGGCTTTTCACTGTGAAATACTGACGCGTAGAAACACTCAGTGAATCCATGTCGATGAGATGTTTTCACCATGCTGATAAAATAAGAGTCCGGCGCTCCTCGTCTCTCTCTCTCTCTCCGGGATTAAGCTCAGAGAGCGGCGCTTTGGTTCAGTTCCCGCTTGTCATATTTAACCACCAGTCAATTGATGAAAAGCAACGTTGCTGTTTAATGAGCCCCCCCCCCCCCCACCCCCCCACGGTGTCGCCGAGGACAACGCTTTTAATGAACCGCTGTCATCTTCCATCCCACTCTGCTGCGAGGGACGTCTCATTAGGGGACGGCCACCGAGCGTCCCGCCGCTTTCGGATTACCGGCTAACACCAGTCGGTCCAGAGCCGGTGCCGCTCGCCGCCCTCGGGCGCGCTCGGAAAAAAGCTCAGTCAGGCCGAACAACAGGCGCTCCAATATTTACTGACGGCTTCACAATCCCAATTTTAAAAAAAACGACAATTAGGGACGGACGGCCCGGGACTCTAATTAATGATCGTGTTGTCCAAAATCAGATTGGAGTGAAATGAAGAGGGTTGATTGGTCATTACCCCCCCCCCCCCACACACACACACACACACACACACACACCCCAAATTTCACCACGATATGATTTGAATGAGACTCTCTCTCGTAGTGCTCAAAGACAAATTGTAATAGAAGCTCGTGGACGTCGGGAGAAGTTCAGACTTCAAAGTCGTTGCGGCGGTCGGTGATCGGCAAATCAACGAGACCCGAGGCCGTTCGTTAGACCGGGATCTGGCGTCGGTCAGACGGGCAATCCTTGTGGACGCCTATCCATCGAAGACTAATTGGACCTATCGGGCGAGAATCTTTTTAAAATGTTGTGCAATCCAATAGTCAGTCCATTCAATATTCTAATTAAAGTTGAGATCAGTTTCATTCAGTTTCAAGAGGTTGATACACATTTCATACCGTGTTTGGGACGACACACAAAGAAGTAGATGGAATGTACACAATAGGCCCCTTTTTTTTTACGGCAGCCATTGTGACACGTAATTGCAGGGCAAACACAGGTGTGATTGGAAAAAAATTATAATTACGGCTCCCGATAGAACGGGACCGTCATCAGGACTTATCAATTACACCGGTGTTTACCCTGCAATTACACGCCGGGTCTGAAAACTCGTCGATGAGCCTCGATTCCCAAAAGCTCCCAAAGAGTCAAATGAAACTGACTCGGCAGGAACTTCAATTTTAATCTTTTAAAAGCACTTTTTTATAATCCGACCCGACACGTCTCCTTTAATAACGTTGCAGATTGGACTAATATGTGTGCGGGTGTCTCTATTACACCCCCCCCCCCCCCCTCCCCCGCCGCCTTTTAAAATAAAATAAAAAGTATTGATTTCCATGTTCACTCATAATTGGAAAACAGTCTGCGGCGGAGAAACTTTTGCGTGTGCTCGTCCCTCAGATAGATGAGCGGCGAGTTTCTAATACACTGGGGGGGGGGGGGGGGGGGGTCACCTGACCTCATGCATATATTACCTCCAGGTTACTTTGACCTCCATTTAAAGCCCTTGCGTCCCGTCCCCCCCCCCCCCCCCCGATTGAGATTGCGCAACGCCAGGTGTTGCAAATAAGAAATAAGAGTTGTTAACGAGCGAGAGGTGAGGACAAACTGACATCACAGGTGAGTTCACGCTTTTCCACCCACATTTTTTTATCTAAATTTAATTTCAGTTCCTATTTTTGGGAGCAGACGTTCAGGAATGATCGGGTTACGGTCGAGGGTGTTCTCCTCCGTGTATTGGTTCACGTCGGCCGAATCGAGCTCACGCGTTATGGTAATGAGATCACCCCCGTCCTGTGAAACCTGAGCAATCGGCACGGGCTATTTCTATTCGTCTCCTTCGGGTGGATCGTTAATACCTCGTACGGGGAATTCTCACAAGCGAGCGCACACGTGTGTAATTGAGTTGTTTTTTTCAAAGTGAAAACCGCTGTCAGATTCCTCAGGTGGGGTTTGTAATTAGCCGAGGTGAACTTTTAAACCCGGGGGGGGGGGGGGGGGGGGGCTTGAAATCCGATGTATTGGGAAAGCGTAGAGGGAGCAGCGTGAGGTTATTCTTTTGTGTTCCGTGTGCCGTCATTTGTTTGGTTAACCACGGAGACACACACACACACACACACCTGTTAACACTCTCACAGACTCGGGCAAACACACTCACTCATGTTAGATTCAAACACACATGAATATGCACACAGATAAATCCTATCCCTTATACAAAGTATAGAAATAACATACTCTGACGTTGTACTCATGACCCTTATGGGATGACCAAAGGAGCAGCGGCAGTTGGTGGGGGGGGGGGGGGGGGTAGTGTCTTTGATCTGATGATATCTTCTGTTCGGGGCTAACTCGCCACGAAGGCTGAACAAAACGAGGGTGCTCGTCAAACATGATTTGCCCCGGGATCGCGAAGCTGAGAGAAGAAGCGATAACTAAACATCGCTCAGTTTTTTTTATTTTGTTTTATCTTCTCTGCTCAGTGTTCCAGTGTTTTGGCTGCTGCCACTCGGTGAGAGACGGCAGCCGATTTATCACCTGCAGCGGCACTTGATGTTCTTTCTCTAGGAACATTGTTACAGTTAATCCCTGGAGCTAAAATAGAGTTTGGATCTAAAAAAGATTTTGGATCTGAAAGGTTCTTAGACGTGCGTTCTCTCCCCTGGCCACCAGGGGGCGACTCCTCTGGTGGTCAATGTACTTCTCTCTTGATTTATTCCCTCATTAAACATTGTGAACGTGAATTTATGGTCTCAATCTTTAGTTTCAGGTATTCTTCAAATCCAGCATGGTGTTCATTTGGTAAATGATGCTTCTATTGAGAGTCAGACCACGAAGAGGAGAGCGCTTTAGGGGCGGGGCTACTTTGTGATTGACAGGTCGCTACCGCTACCAGAGCGTTATACGCCGTCTCTACGTCCCTCCTATGCAGTATGAATATGGTCACTTCTGTTCACCCGTTGCAAAAGACAATATGATATGTTATATGTTGAAAGACGTTTATTTACATGTATCTCGCATTCGATTCATATATTTCACTGATTTTGTCAACCCAAGACCGTTTGGTAAACTAATTTTAAATACCGAAACCATTCGTCCACATGAGTGAAGGTGTGTTTTCACAAGAGATATGAAGAATTAAAAAAAATCAAACTTCTTGAGGGACGAATTATCTCTTTACACTTGTGCCTGTGTACAATTGTGCCTCATTATATAGAAAGCTGAGAATGTTCTTTTTCTATTTATTTATTATTTTGTATTTGTTTGATGTTCAACTCACGGGTATGTGTCGTATAAATGTGCCTTTTTAAAGGTGAATTTTAGAAAATTGTGTAAAATCGAGAAAATGACCCCAGACTCCAGAGGGTTAATAATTAAATGTCTGATAGAACTCGATCATTCAGGCTCATGTTCTATTGATCGGACACGTTGCTTGTCTTAACCCTTGTGTTGTCTTCGGGTCATTTTGACCCGATTCAATATTTAACCCTCCTGTCGCCTTCGGGTCAATTTGACCCGATTCAATGTTTAATGTCGGTGTTCTTTCGGGAGTCAACAAACAAACACAAAGTACCTCACACTTAAACTTGGAAAACAATATTAATTCTAAGAATTTTCTGGAGATTTTAATAGCTGGGGTCATATTGACCTCAAGGGTAAAATATGTTAGTAAATATAAAGGTAACAGGAGGGTTAAACATTGAATCGGGTCACATTGACCCGAAGGCGACAGGAGGGTGAAACATTGAATCGGGTCAAATTCACCCGAAGGCAACACAAGGGTTAAAACAACGGTATTCTGGCAGAACCCCCCCGCCCCCCAACACACACACACACAAAAAGAACATATTCGTTATTACGGAAACACGCGAAAATAAAGCAGTGATGAAGAAATCCGTTCTCTTCTTCTTTTTCTCATCTGTCTTCTGTCTCTCTCGCCCGTTGCCTAGACAACCTGTTGATCGATTACCAGTTTACCTTCAGCCTGCTTCAGGAAGACGATCGCCACTACACCAGCATCAACTTCATGGCTACACCTGAACAGGTAACACCGTCACCGTCACGCATGTATATTTAATTTCGGATGTTCTACATGTTTCGTAGTTGTCATCATATTTGTGACACTCTCTTGTCATCTGATTGCTTGTAAAAGAGAAAACAAAGAACAGGGCTTTTAAAAAGAAGCATTTATTCTCCGAATGGAGGAATTTAGAGAGACGTCTAAATTCTGTGAGTTTTCATCGGAGCTCGTCTCGGAGCCCGAAGGTCTTCAGACGCGACTCAAAGTCGAATCTCGAAGGCAAAAAAATCGATGGAAAGGCCACGAAAATATAGACCAATAGATTAAAAATACGCCCGAGGTGACACGGGCTGAGGTGGAGATGGAGAGAGGCTCAAGTTTTTAAAAACAATAATGTTATAGGAAGTAATCCTCCTCCTGTTGGACCTCACGAATGTACACGGGAAAGGTCAAAAGGTCGGCAGGCCGGAGGGGGAAATAAGTAAAAGTGTGTCTGTACTCGGCAGGAACTGGAAGAAGAAGAAACAACAACATTCTATCACAATAAAGTTGCTCTGCGTTGAGTCTGAATGCACATTGAGTCGTTATCTTTAATTTTCACCTCAGATTTCCACTTTCCAAAATAACCTTTTTTTGGCATGAGAAAATTATATACCCAAACTTAAAAGAGAATATCTCTGCAACCCCAAGGGCTATTTACATACTTTTGATGTATTAATAAAGTGAGATTTGTTCAGATGTGTAAGATATCTATATATTATATATATTATACATATATAAATATATGTTACTGGTTAAAGATGGCACGCAGCACACATTTAAAGAGTTTCAGGTTCATCAAATACAAATAAATTAGGCATTTTTAGGAGGATTATCCCTTTAAAATGATGCAGCTTCAGGTTTAAACCGCCCAAATCAAAGCACAATACGTGAACATTGTGTCTGCAAAGTTTGAATTTGATAAAGTGAAGTAGAACAAAATTAAGGAGTTTTTTTTGAGAATTTAGGCGAAGTCTTCAAAAATGTCCATTTTGGCAAAAAGGAACATTTCTATTTTTCTCATGTACCGAACAATATTCTCTCTTTCTTTTGTCTCTTTCTTTCTGCGCAGGCCAACAAGAACCTCGACATGTCCATCAACGCCTCCAACAACTTCAACCTCAACATCACCTGGTCCTTAAGCTCAACAGGTAGTGAAAACATTGCCTTGTTTTATAATCTTATTTTAACATTGTGATCGCATGATTCAGATGGTTCAGATAGCTGCCGTCTATTATAATGTTTTAAACCATGCGATCACAGTGATGACGTCTTACACATGTCTGTGAGCCACACACAGCAGCAGTGTGCCTCACTGTTTGGTGTCCCGTGGAAACAGTTGTCCTCGTGTTGCGAGGTTCCTTCTGAATGCTGCGCAGAAAGATTTACGTTTTTATGGAGAGTTTTATTAGTTTTTTCGAAGATTAATTGGCGTTTGATGTTTCTTTAAGAAAAAAAAAGTTTATATAATTATATATATTTATCAATAAATATATATCTAAAAAATATATATAAATATATATATATAAATATATACAGTATATATATATATATAAATATATACAGTATATATATAAATATATAAAGTATATATATATATTAGGGCTGTCAATCGATTAAAAAAAATGAACTAATTAATCGCACATTTTGAAATTGCGATTAATTAATCGTGATTAATCGCGATTAAAAGTGTTTTCCTTCTTTTTAAAGACAAAACTTCACACAGAGCTGTGTTTTCAAAGAGGCTCCTACATATACAGTGCCAGCGAGGTATTTAATATCGTGAATGATAAATTGTTTCTTCAGTGAAACATCAGATTAATAAAAATAAAAAAGTATATTGAGACCCCATTGGTCCTGTCATCTTTAACACTGAACAGCAGCAGAACCAGTGGCCTTGGTAACTGACTGACATTCAAATATATCACGTTAACCCTCTGGAGGCTGGGGGCATTTTATACATTTTACAACAACAACAAAAATTCACCGTTTAAAGTCTTTTGCATGTGACACATACCCACGTGTTATACATCAAACATTCCAGAACAATCTCAGCTCTGAAATAAGGCTCATTGTCCTCGCGCCGTGTCCTCTGGTTCTCTGACTGACAGGCTGCTAAATGAGCCTTACCTGTGAGGTGGGAGATCCTTTGTGATTTACTGAGTGTTCATTGGTTGTTTTTTTTCCCGAAATGTTGACAGACAAACGGATTGACAAATCACGTTGAAGGTTTCGTGTGACGAGTTCTTTCCGCGGCACGTCACCCGACACGTCGCCCCTCCGTTCCTCTGTGTATCAGAGGGGGAGACGGGAGGAAGGAGGAGCAGGAGGAAACCCGACTGATTCATCCACGAGTTAAACTGATTTCTGCTCCTTATTTTCGCGGAGAAATAATTGTTTTAAAAACGGAAACAGTGTCAAACCGTGTGTCAAACGAACACCGGAAGCAAGTCGAAGTGTCCTTGAGCAAGGCACTGAACCCCCAGTTGCTTCCCGGGCGCATCACTGCAGCCCACTGCTCCTTAATAACTAAGGATGGGTTAAATGCAGAGAACTAATTTCCCCTTGTGGATTAATAAAGTATATTTATAAAAATAAAAAAAAATAAAAAAAGTTGCGTTAATTGCGTTAAAATATTTTAGTGCGTTAACGCAGCCAAATTAATCGCATAGATTAACGCGTTAACGCTGACAGCCCTAATATATATATATATATATATATACAGTATATATATATATATGTATGTATCTTTTAATTTTACAAATTAACAAGACAGGACTTTAAGGATACAACAAAGAGCGAAAGGAGATAGAAAACGACACAAACAGACCTAAATAATGACTAAAAAAACCACAGCAAATAACACATTCGCACATCCGCAGTCGGCTTGTGATGTTTCTACTTGCATGAGTTGTTTTTGTTATCTTTTGCAGTGTGTTGCGCCACTGAATAAAGGTCTCTCTTTTTTGTATTGATTTTCTTCAAAACAGTTTGGGAGAAGTCGATAAAAGTAAAAGCTTTACAAGACCAACATGAGCCCCACAGAGGTGGTTTTACATATTTCCGCTGATTGCATTCTTAACTAGACCTTTTGGATACAGACTGGTTTATTGGCATTAGCGCCGCAACCAATTGATTCTTGGCTTCACCAATTAATCCGCTGATTACTTTCTTGATTGTTTTCTTTGGGTCTGACACTCCAACGCCGGCTGGAATCGAGTTTCCCCATCACACTGGCAAAAGACAAACAGCTGCTACCATGTAATGATTTGCAAGAAGCGGGGGGGGGGGGGGGGGGTTGCCAATTAGTGTAAAGTCAACTAATTGACATTCCCGTGACATTCCTGCAGTACACAAGCGACGGCGGCGCAGACCGAGATGAGCGGTCAGCCGCGGTGAAATGTGACCAATCGAAAGGCCACGAACGCTGCTTCTTCAAAGCGACAGACGGACAGACGGTCGTTTTGGAAAGACGAGAAAAATGAAACGGGCGGATATTCACACGTGTCGCTGGACTCGGAGGGAAACACGCACGAAAAATGACTTTTTATTTGAGTTTACATCCAAAAGCAAAACACGTGTTGTTTTTAACTCCTCCCGTTTATCACTAATTATTTAAGAGTAAATACTCTTTTCATCTAAAAATACACTGAGTACGGAAAGTATTCAGAGCCCTTTGAAAATGTTCACTCTTTGTTTCATTGCATCTGATATTTCAGTATTTCTTTTTTAATAAATTCTCTTTAAAATAAAAATAATCTTTTAGTCCAAAAAACAAAAAAACAATATTTTCTGTCTAATGAAACTGAAAGTGAAACATGTGACATCAATTGTCGTTTTCTTCGTCTCTGAAGCGCCGTCTTCCCCACAGTCGAGCGTCCTGAAGTATAAAATATGCTGGGATCCACTTCCTGTCCGCCCCCCGGGGATTTCCCCTCCTTAAAAAAAACACGTCAGAAGAGATTTCAGATTTTTTTTTTCTGTCACGAGTCCATTTTTTTATAAACCTCCTGATTTCAATTAAAGATAAAAAGGCGCTCTGCTCTCACCACGCGGGGCCTCGGGGGCCCGGAGCCTCTCCAGTTTGGGACTTTCTCTGTGTGTGTGTGTGTGTGACTATTACAGAGTGTTTAATAGCCCTGATAAAACAGGGGGGGGGGGGGGGGGATATGTCGCAATGACTGGGGAAAAATAAAAAAACGCGTCCATTAACACAGAACTGCTGATGGCGCTCCGAGCGGCGCTAAAAGAATCTGACCACCTCAGCGAACGGAGAGAGAAAAATTGTCGAGCTCGCTCTGAATAAAACAAAAAACTGCGACGTGTCACCGGAGCCATTTTTTATTTCTCGCCTGCGTGAGGCGGCCCGACCGGCACCGACGCCGCTCTGAGGGTGACGAGACCGTTTACAGCGGCTCGGCTGATTGGTATATATATATATTTTTATAGCCGTTATGACTGTTGACCATTTGACCTGCGATGGAGTCTCAGTGATTACGCAACATGGTCAGTGTGATGTCACAGGGTGCTAGAAAGACCTGGTCCAGATGCTAGAAAGACCTGGTCCTGGTGCTAGAAAGACCTGGTCCTGGTGCTAGAAAGACCTGGTTCTGGTGCTAGAAAGACCTGGTTCTGGTGCTAGAAAGACCTGGTCCAGATGCTAGAAAGACCTGGTTCTGGTGCTAGAAAGACCTGGTCCTGGTGCTAGAAAGACCTGGTCCTGGTGCTAGAAAGACCTGGTTCTGGTGCTAGAAAGACCTGGTCCTGGTACAAGCAAGACCTGGTCCTGGTGCTAGAAAGACCTGGTCCAGATGCTAGAAAGACCTGGTCCTGGTGCTAGAAAGACCTGGTCCAGATGCTAGAAAGACCTGGTCCTGGTGCTAGAAAGACCTGGTCCTGGTGCTAGAAAGACCTGGTTCTGGTGCTAGAAAGACCTGGTCCTGGTACAAGCAAGACCTGGTCCTGGTGCTAGAAAGACCTGGTCCAGATGCTAGAAAGACCTGGTCCTGGTGCTAGAAAGACCTGGTCCTGGTGCTAGAAAGACCTGGTCCTGGTGCTAGAAAGACCTGGTTCTGGTGCTAGAAAGACCTGGTCCTGGTACAAGCAAGACCTGGTCCTGGTGCTAGAAAGACCTGGTCCAGATGCTAGAAAGACCTGGTCCTGGTGCTAGAAAGACCTGGTTCTGGTGCTAGAAAGACCTGGTCCTGGTACAAGCAAGACCTGGTCCTGGTGCTAGAAAGACCTGGTCCAGATGCTAGAAAGACCTGGTCCTAGTGCTAGAAAGACCTGGTCCTGGTGCTAGAAAGACCTGGTCCAGATGCTAGAAAGACCTGGTTCTGGTGCTAGAAAGACCTGGTCCAGATGCTAGAAAGACCTGGTCCTGGTGCTAGAAAGACCTGGTCCAGATGCTAGAAAGACCTGGTCCTGGTGCTAGAAAGACCTGGTCCTGGTGCTAGAAAGACCTGGTCCAGATGCTAGAAAGACCTGGTCCTGGTGCTAGAAAGACCTGGTCCTGGTGCTAGAAAGACCTGGTCCTGGTGCTAGAAAGACCTGGTCCAGATGCTAGAAAGACCTGGTCCTGGTGCTAGAAAGACCTGGTCCAGATGCTAGAAAGACCTGGTCCTGGTGCTAGAAAGACCTGGTCCTGGTGCTAGAAAGACCTGGTTCTGGTCAGTGGCGGCTGGCGAAATTTTGTTGGGGGGGGGGGCGCAATTTAAATATCACTCAACAATGAGAAGAAAAGAGGTTTTGAGTAGAATATTGTAAAAAAACAAAGCTTTATTTCAAGAACACAGCGTGCTCAACACTGTCCAATAACAACTATCAACACACTGTAACTTTGGGCATGAGAGGTTCAGAGCAGCTTTAAGGAACATTGGGTTGGATTTCAGAGGTTTGCAAAATAAAAGAGTTTCACCCTCACATGAAAGAGGTTCAGAGCAGAATAGAGTCAGAAAGAGATCACATGTTACATTGGGTGACAGAGTAGACCCACTACTGTAAAGACAAGTAGCCTCCTCTCTTTAAAGTGGTCAAACTTCTCAATAACTCTCTGGTTAAAGTCATCTTGTCTGTGACGAGCCTGTTTCCATTATTCTTGAGGGAATGTGTCTGTTTTTCAGAACTTCTTCGTTGTGTTTCGATGCCAGTTCGGTCTCCTTCTGCTGACTGTAAACAGGGTTAGCTTCAGGCTGTTAGCGAGTTAGCTCCATGCTCTTAGCTAGATAACTGCGGCAAGATTTGTGCTTTACACTTGTCTGCAGCTCTTTAGATCCCTCACCCCGTTGTAGTCCAGAGAGTTTCAGTCCCTTTGGAACAACAGACAGGGGAAATTAAACAGAGCATTACTCACTGAGCCTCCAGCTAACAGCTCCGTTAGCAACCTGCTCGTGCAGCTCCGTGGAGCTCTCTGGGCTGAGGGAAGATACCGGTCTCTGATCTGCCGAATAGTCCAACCACGTGAAATAATAAAACGATGTCATTGGCCAACGAGCGCACATTTTTGCGACCCAAGATTCACGTTTCATCCGCCAATGAGAAGCCGTCCTTGCCGAAACGACTGAAATGTTTTCTCGATGCCGTACACACACGTTAGATCGCCTCCAAAAAGGGGAGGGGCTTCTCTCCGTGATAATGAGTGGCGATATATTATATTTTTTCACATTAACTTAAGTGGTTGTTGACAGGCTGACGGTCTCCCACACACATTTAGCGCGTCAACACGGTATATTTACTATTTAAATGATTTGGCATATAATGTTTTTTGACAGGATGTTTTTTTTTTTTCTTCTTCTTTTTTTTTTTCATCTACAAATTTTAAGAGGGGCGGCGCCCTAGCGCCCTCTATGGACGAACCGCCACTGGTCCTGGTACAAGCAAGACCTGGTCCAGATGCTAGAAAGACCTGGTCCTGATGCTAGAAAGACCTGGTCCTGGTACAAGCAAGACCTGGTCCAGATGCTAGAAAGACCTGGTCCTGATGCTAGAAAGACCTGGTCCTGATGCTAGAAAGACCTGGTGCAAGAAAGACCATGTGCTGATGCTAGAAGGTCTTGATGCGAGTTAGGCCCGGTGCAAGACGACCCTCCCGTGTTGCCGTACTTCTCCTCCTGACCCCTGCTGCTCTCCCTCGTCTCCCAGCCGGCACCATCTCCGGCGAGGAGATGCCGATCATCGCGAGGACCGACATCAAGGAGCACCGCGACAGCTTCTCGTGCGAGAAGTTCAACTTCCGGCTCCACCACAACATCACCTTCTACGTCTACGTGTCCAACTTCAGCTGGCCAATCAAGATCCAGGTGAGTTGACCGGGGGGGGGGGGGTCGTCATGTGGCTGTACGTCCCGTGCAGAATTTTTCCTTTTCCTTTTTTTTTAATGATCTGTGAGTTTCCCGCTGTCTCTCCATCAATTATGCAACACCGGTTTAAGCCTCGGCGTTAAATATTCACGCGGCGGCGGCCTTATGATCCATAAAAAATTTAAGTAGACGTTGGCGGTGATATTTTAGGATGATTGTCACGGAGGGCGCGGGGCGGAGGAGTCAGAGACGTGTTCCGCTGCGTTAACCGACGTGTTGGAGATTATTACACAGGTGGAAGGAAATGGAGACGGCCTAATTGATAGATGGAGGGAGGGGCTTGAAGCAGAGGGAGGGGCTTAAAGCAGAGGGCGGACAGACCGATTGGTGGAGAGAAAGAGACGGGAAATAATATTTCACTGTCGAGTTAAAAAAAAATAAAAAAATCATGATATTCAATGCATAATAATCAGGGTATTGGTTTTTTTAACAAAATTTCAACATCATCATCACATTTTTACTTTTTTAATTTAGTTTTCAGCAACATAAAACGTATATTTTTTTCGTCAATTTTTCAAGAAAAAAAGAAAAAAATAGAAATAAAGATAATAATGAATAGATTGCATGAAAAATGATTAAATACAAATGATACAAATAAAATAAATAATATAAATAATAACTGTCCACTCCAAACATCAAATGGTGCTCATTCCAAGAATGAAAAAAAATAGAAATAAGTAAATAATAAATAGGTTGCATAAAGAATAATTAAATACAAATAATACAAATAAAATAAATAATTTAAATAATAATTTTCCATTCCAAACATAAAATGGTGCTCACTCCAAGAATAAAAAACATAATAAAAATAATAATAATAATGAATAGATTGCATAGAAAATAATAAAAATAAAATAATACAAACAAAATAAAGAATTTAATAATAATAGTATCAACATGTTTTTGAAGAGACTTGAGGGTTTATTAGCATTTGTGACTTCCCCTACCTGGTCGTGTTTCTACCTTCCAGTGGGCGACCATTGACGTTGTTTGTTGTCTTCTCATTGAAGTGTTGTCGTCGTGTTGTTGTTGTCATCTGTCCTTCGATCGCTGCCCCCCCCCCCCCCCCTCCCGGATCACCTTTCCGCGTATCTGCCCCGCTGGAAAGGTGATCCGATAATTACGGAGACGGAGGCCGCTGTCGGACGCGTGTAACCCGAGAAGCACTCGGCGTCCGACCCCCGTGACCTTGGTGGCTTCCGACAGCCAGAGGGGGGGGGGTGATAAATTATCCTGAGCTTCGGTAATGACCCGCTCTGATGTATTTGGACGTACGAACACAGAGGACAGACGACCTCTTGGGCGACACAGCTGGAGCCCGGAGGAGTTACTCCTTCCTCCCTGAAGACGATCTTTTTGAGAAAGATTTTGGAAGAATCCCGGCTGAAACCTTTCAGCGTCGGGTCAAAACCTTCCTGCAGGAGGACGTGTCACCGTGGGAACGTTTCGACACGCTAAGCTTTCCCGTCTGCAGTCGACCTCGACTTCACCGCGAACGTGGCCTTGCTGAACGTTACTTTGATCCCACCGTATTTTCAGACATTTACCTTCTCCAAAGTTATATAGCCAATTAAAAATCAACTTGTTTTGATGAATGCGTCCAGATTGACTCAAAGTGACGGTTTAGAAAAGTGTTGTCCCAAATAAATGGAAATTCTTCTCTTATTAATCAGAATCTGAATATTTAAGCCACACACAAAAAGAGAAATGTCATTCTTTGTTGGAAAGAAATATTTTTAAATCGTTAAAATATCCTCACCTGGCCAAACGTGTCATTTAGAAAGGTAGAAATCCATGAAAACACACACACACACACACACACACACTAACGGGCGAGTGTTCCCCCGGCAGCAACCTGACGCCATCCGGGGGGGGGGGGGGGGGCTGGAACAGATGTTGATTGGTTCTGTCACGCCGACCTTGCACCTTCGTCCTCGCACACACGGCACGGCGTTCACCAGGATGCTGCCAGTTGTGTGTGTGTGTAGGTGTGTGTGTGTGTGTGTAGGTGTGTGTGTGTAGGTGTGTGTGTGTAGGTGTGTGTGTGTGTGTGTGTGTGTGTCTAGGTGTGTGTGTGTGTAGGTGTGTGTGTGTGTGTGTGTGTGTGTGTGTGTGTGTGTAGGTGTGTGTGTGTGTGTGTGTGTGTAGGTGTGTGTGTGTGTGTGTGTGTGTAGGTGTGTGTGTGTGTGTGTGTGTGTGTGTGTGTGTGTGTGTGTGTGTGTGTGTGTGTGTGTGTGTGTGTGTGTGTGTGTGTGTAGGGGTCCTTATTCAGCGGCTTCCTTCACACACGGTGAAGAAGCAATGACAGGAAGATGGTCAGGAGCGAGGAGGCGAGTTTCTCGAGGTCCATTTGAATTCCACCGAGGGCGCGTTTGTGTAATCCTCCGCACTCCGGCAACTACAACACGCTCATACGCACGTTGCACTTCCTGTTGCACTTCCTGTTGCTCAAAACATGCTTAAATACATCAGCAGTCCTTAAAAAGGCCAAATTGAGGTGAGACATTGCTTATCCAGCTTAATTAAGGCATCTTTTTTTTAATGAAAGGCTTTATTATTAAAGCCTATTAAGGATTTAATTTGGCCAAAGCAGAGCTGCTGGTGGTTGACGGTGACGGTTTATTTTTAGGTAACATTTCTGGGCGGTTCTGGTCGGTTTCGAGAAGAACATCGAGTTTCTTTTTACGTCTAACGTGGTCGATAAAGGGTTCATTTCAACCAAAGTTTATAGGTTTATGTATCATGATGATGGTGAAAAGAAATCCCTGTTGTATTTAAAAACAATATTAATCGGCCTATATTTGAATCTGTGTGTATAGCTTTGAGGAACACTAGATTTAAGCCTTTTAGAGCAGGGGTGTCAAACTTCAGCATCATGGCCGCCTCTTAAAGGGCCGGTGTACCTGAAACTGTGTAAACTACTGCCAAACATACAGTGAAATAACTCTCCTTTCATTTGATTATAGTTTATTTGAGTGTAGAAATATTGTAACATAAGAACATTTCTTTAATATTATCACATGAACCCATTTAATTTCAAATCTTCAAAATAAAAGTATAGGATTTTTATTATTTTTTTAAAGAAAAGGTGATCATATGTCTTTCAAGACGTCAGGGGCCACATACAATGACGTGGCGGGCCGGATTCGGCCCCCGGGCCTTGTGTTTGACACCTTTGTGTTCGCGCTTTTCTTTTATTGATCAGAACATTCAGCAAATGTTACACATCTCGGTTTTTTTTTTTAGGAATTTAAATGATAGAGGTCGATAATACCGAAATGTGTGTAGAAATATCCAGAATGAGTTCATAATGTGTCCCAGAGGAATGTAGAGCATCGCCCACTGTTCGTTTTGAAACGACTCGGACTCGCCTGGATCCTCTTCCAATCCATAAATCATGTTTATTGATCGAGGCCTCGGTGGGAACCCGGCGCCTCTTCATCTCTCGGTTTTGGAACAACTTTCTGTTCATTCAGCCAGAAGCTGTTGAACTTGAGCCTGTGACTGATTTAAATCATGTGTTTTTGATTCAGCAGAAAATTCTGTCTCAAACATAGACTATAACTGTAATAACTATAATAACTGTAATATCTGCCCTTTGTTTCCACAAAGCTAAATTAAAATTGACGGCAGGAAAAACAAACACAAGCACGTTTTTTTTGCCGAACAACACCGCTGTTTTTCTCGGGCCGCCCGCCCGCTTCTCTGTCCGCCTCCCAGCATGCATTGCGACCTGCGGGGCCGGCTGATTAAGAGCCTTCAGTCAGAGGTGAGCGCCCGTTCTGTTCAGGGCCGCCGCCGCGATTGGTCGGCTGATTTGATTTGCCCGCCCGGTCACTTATTACCCTCTGCGCCTGCCATCATTAAATAGGATGCCTCTCCTAATCAGATATAACTTACACACACACACACACACACACACACACACATATGCGCTCGCAAAACACCCTCTCTGATCATGTCGGTGACAAAGTGTCCTTTATTGGATTTAAACAGAAGTTGAAACGGTTAACTCTATGACACACACACACACACACACACACACACACACACACACACACTGCAGGAGCAGGGTCTATCTGATGCATCGCATTGAGTCAGTATTATGTTCCATACGGCGGAGGAGGCTGAGTGCTTCCCCGTTTCACCAGACAGGAAGTCATCAGCAGTCGTCTGCTCCATCAGGACCAATTAGGAAAGACGTGTGAGGTTTTATTTGTGTGTGTGTGGGTGTATAATATATATATATATATATATATATATAATATATATATAATATATATATATATATATATATATATATATATATATATATATATATATATTATATATATATATATATATATATATATATATAATATATATATATATATATATATATATTATATATATAACTATTATATACTTACGCAGACTTCTAAACTGACCTTCTCGCTCACGGTTAGCAGAAGCTAAGCTATTAGCCACGCCCCCTTTTGCAGTTTTATTGTCCGACTCCATCTTCCTTCATTGGATGTATATATTTAGTTTTTACCTCCGTCATGCTTCCCTCGCTCTTCCCTTCATTGAGTCGTTTCTCTCTCTTCCCTGATTGTTTCAGCCAAACGCTCTCTCTCTCATTCCAGGATTTAACAAGCCCTGGGTTCAGTGTTGGGGGAAATGAAAGGCAGCCCCCTGCTGTCACAGCTTGTACACAGAGCCCCCCCCCCCTCCCCCGTGGGGCCCTCGGTAATGACCGGACTGGAGGAGCGGGGTCTTCGGAGTCATCTTTTTTTTTTACGTCGTCGTTCCTTTTTCTTGTTTTACCTTCAGACCCGTTCTGTTATTATCACACTCTCTCCTTGGGTAATTGCAACAACAACGACAACAACAACATATTCCTCCTCAAGAGTCCTGGTGACAACCTGCTCCACAAACCAATTACATTTCTCTAAAAAAGGAAAATGTTTTATTGTTTCCCACCTGATTAATCATTTCTTACCCTTTTTCTCGCGGGTATAGATGATCCTGTGTGTGTGTGTGTGTGTGTGTGTGTGTGTGGATCAGGGAGGGAAAAGGGGTGTGGCCTAAAAAGCGTATTGATATATCGTGTTTATCGACTGCAGATTGTTGTACGTTTAAATGATGGCTGTTGGCTGGAGTTGTGTGTGTGTGTGTGTGTGTGTGTGTGTGTGTGTGTGTGTGTGTGTGTGTGTGTGTGTGTGTGTGTGTGTGTGTGTGTGTGTGTGTGTGTGTGTGTGTGTGTGTGTGTGTGTGTGTGTGTGTGTGTGTGTGTGTGTGTGGTGAATCCTGCATCCTGCTGCATTGGAGGACCTGAATGCAAAGCCCGGCTCTTTTCCCCCTGATGCCGTCGTAATGCTCCGTCCCTCTGGACCCAAATCAGCTTTTATGCCGGTTCTTCACCGTCAGGCCGTTTTCACCTGCGGCACCGGTGCCAGGAAACCTCTTAAGCCCGCTCGGCCCCATTTTGTCTCTCTCTCTTCCTGGTCTCAGAGGATCCACCGGATCCGGCTGGACCTCTTTTTTCGGCGAGGAAAATTGCAGGAATTTAAGTCTTTTTTTTGTTGCCAATTAACCCTCCTGTTACCTTAGGGTCAATTTGACCCCATTCAATGTTTAATGTCGGTGTTCTTTGGGGTCAATTTGACCCCAGGTTGTTTTTCACTGTGTCAAACACATAATAAATATCAACTTTTGTATATATTTAAAGGGCTATTTAGGTAGTCAACAAACAAACATAAAGTACCTCACACTTAAACTTGGGAAACAATATTAATTCTAATAATTTTCTGGAGGTTTTAATTGCTGGGGTCAAATTGACCCAAGGGTAAAATATGTCAGTAAATATAAAGGTAACAGGAGGTTCAACATTGAATGGGGTCAAATTGACCCTAAGGCAACAGGAGGGTTAAAAGGAAATAGAACACTTTAGCTGAACGTTTAAAAAAGAAGTAATAAAAGAGTTCATGAAACGGCTCACTGACACGCGTGTCTACTGTGACATTAAAGAGTTTTTAGAAATTAATTATATCCTGAACTCATTTTACACTCGAGGGACAAATATGACGAGTACATATTGTGTGTGTGTGTGTGTGTGTGGGTGTGTGTCTTTCTAGCATCCATAAACAAGTCATCAAGAGGAAAGAACAGAAAACTCTGCTCCGTTTAGAAAAGTTGACGGAAAAATCTAATATGATTTTTGCCCTCGTCATAATTCAAATGTCGTGTTTTGTAAACATTACCGACATGAGGAAACCCTTTGCTGCAGGAGAGACTCTTTTAAAGTTTGTCCGGTTGGCAATTTGTATTTATTTTGTTGTTGTGTTTTGACAGGGAGGTATTGAACATTGCATTATGTATTCAAACCTTAAAAATCTCCTCTTTCTCTTTTTTTTAAACAGATCGCTTTCTCCCAGCACAACAGCATCATGGACCTGGTGCAGTTCTTCGTCACCTTCTTCAGGTAACTCTTCCTCATGCTGTCAGAGCAACGCTCCTCCGCTTATTGAAGAGAGAACATAAACAAACCGCATCGACAACCTCGTGGCAACTAAATGATTCCCAAATGCAGCCCAGTTTTAACCTGGATGACCACCAAAGATCTCTCTCCTTTCTCCTTCCTGTTCACTCGCTTAAATAAAAGAACATATTTCAAACTCTCTAGACTGAATATTGAAACTAATTTTAAAAGAAGAAAATGTACTTTCACTGACAATTATATATTTGTACATATATATATATATTTATTTATTTGTATTTATATATATATTTTTATACATATATATATATTTGTATTTATAAATATATGTATTTACATATATATTCATATATATATTCAAATATATTTTTTGTATATATGAATATATATATATATTAGGGCTGTGAAACGATTACAATTTTTAATCGGGTTAATCACAGGTTTTTGTGGATTAATCATGATTAATCACATATTACCGATATTCTCGGTATATTTTGTGAGAACATAGAGATTTATGACAAAAGACATATATACATTTATACATTCTTCTATACAATGGTGCTGCAACTCAGCAGTTATTTAGCAGTTTTCTTCCATATAGAACATTAATACATCTTCATCCTAAACAGAATGTTTAACCCTCCTGTTACCTTTCGGGTCAATTTGATCCCATTCAATGTTTAATGTCGGTGTTCTTTGGGGTCAATTTGACCCCAGGCTGTTCTTCACTGTGTCAAACATATCAGAAATATCAACTTTTTTATTTATTTAAAGGGCTATTTAGGTAGTCAACAAACAAACATAAAGTACCTCACACTTAAACTTGGGAAGCAATATTAATTCTAATAATTTTCTGGAGGTTTTAATTGCTGGGGTCAAATTGACCCCCGAGGGTAAAATATGTTAGTAAATGTAAAGGTAACAGGAGGGTTAAACAGAACATTTTCCTCTTGTTTGTCAACCATTAACTCCACCATGATACAATCTAAAGGCCTCTAGTCTTCCTCTAGCAGCTGCTGAGGCAAACTGACTGTGTGGGTTTTCTTCATGAACTGGGCCGTGATGAAAGGGACGGCGGGGACACCGCTGCAAAGCTGAAACCTCACCGGCCCGGACAGATTGACAAGTGACTTTTTTGTTCGGTCGATGCGCGCGACGGAGCTCTGTGGCGCGAGACGGAGATCGATAAGTGTTAACGCAACGCGAAGAGACAGAAATGACATGCTGCTGTGGAGATACGATCAACAACAGACGTTTAGTTTAATAAAAGAACAAAGACGTGCTCTAGAGAACATGTCAGGGGGCGGGCCAATCTTTTTAATGTGATGCGATCTACCAACACTACGCCGCGATCGACTGGCAGGTCGCGATCGACGTGTTGAGACCCTGATCTACAGGAAGTAAAAGTCGTAACAAGGTTTCCGTAGGTGAACCTGCGGAAGGACCACTCGATTACGACACCGGACAAGTGTGTGCGTGTGTTTCCTGTGTATTTATTTATTTATATATGCGGGTAGTGTGTGAGTGTGTGTGTGTGTCACTGTGCAGCCATGTGAGGAAGTGAGCCGTGTGTGTGCCCAGGGCCGGCTTCCGGACATCCGCGACCTTTCGGCCAGCACAGAGGGATGATGTCATCAGTAGGGGACAGCGTCAAGTTTTGCCGGGAGAGTTCCGTGTGTGTGTGTGTGTGTGTGTGTGTGTTGGGAGGGCTTACTCACTGCTCTGCTTATGAGTTCATCTCTCCTCCACTGGACCAGGTTCTCGGTGAGAAAAGGTTACGCGCTACATGATGAGTTTTTTGGCTTATTTACAGCCCGTGTTATGTAATATTCATGTTTCCTGGACTTATATAACAGTAGCATGACCGCGATGTGAAAAGGCTCATTGACTTCATCACAATACACAAGCAGTGTTATTTATCTCGACTTGAACCTGCATGAAGCACACACAATCAAACCAATCTGTTCTCTATGAAGGAGGCAACACTCACTCCCACCTCCACTGAGCCGCTCGGCATCAAAAAATGTGCCCGCTCAGCACATTTGAGTCTCAACTTTCTGTAAAAACTCTATTTCCAGCATCAGGCAGCTGTTTTCAGTGAGCTCCGATAAACCCACCGCACACTTTTCCTGCCCCGCGCCTCACGCTTAGCGACGAGCTGGTGATGGAAGTCAAACTTTTAAGCCGCTAAAAAGAGAGATATTATTCCTCTGGAGTCGGTGGGGGCCAAAACGGAGCTAAAAGAATCTCGACGTCGGACTTCAGGGGGACACGAACACAACTCGGGTAGGATCACGTTAATAATAATGCCCTGTGTTTGATGACTGTGAACCTCTGTGCATTTATCATTTTATTGGTCAAAACGATTCAGTTTCCCAAAAGAAGAAACTCGGGCTTGGTGGTTTTTCCCTCCTCTTTGTCTCTCAGGATGTCAGAGATGCTCATGAGGCGATGTGCATGTGTGAATCCACATTTCATGGATGTGTATTTCCTTTGGCTTCACTGTGCGGTCGGGATGCCAACGAGCCTGAGTCATGACTGTGTGTGTGTGTGTGTGAGGGGGGGAGGGGTAGCCTGGAGGCAGGAGGCATGGTGAGAGCTGTATCTTCTACACGAGACGCACCAGGCTGTCACTTCCCAATGTGAGGTTGAAAACAAACAAAACACACAGGACTTTCACTCAGGAGACCTCTGTTCCTGTCTTCTGTGAAAACGAGTCACAAGTGACTCGTTTAACTTTTGAAAAAAGCGTAAATGCGACGCGGTGGTGACCAAAGGACACCGCCTCCACGTTGTGGGGTTTCATTAAATATGGACTTTAGATTTCTTTAGAAAATGAACTGCGTAAAGTTTCCATCTGGTGTGGCTCTCTGATTGGCTGAGGAGTCTCAGCCTTCCGCAAGAGATTTATGAAATGTTTAAAACGTCTCCTCCTCCTCATGTGTTTTATCTCATCTCTAAATGAAGGCGGGGGTCGGGGGGGGGGGGATAAGGAAAATGGCCATAATTAGGGATGCACCGATCTGATCGGCGCCGATCCATATCGGCCGATATTCCCATTATCGGTTTTGATCGGCGTTCTCAAAACAGCCGATCAGATGACGTAACATCTGTGAGAACTATCAGACGTTTCAATCGCGGCGCAACGGAGACGATGCGCCCGGCGAGGGCCGCAGAGTGAGAGGTCAGAGGGGATCCTCACCACCGAGCGGCGTCCCCGTCCCCCGAGTTGAATCTCTGGGTCGACTCAGCCGACTCTCACATGTCTGCCCCTAGAGACTGATGCTCACGGTAAACACATTCTATCGGGAGCGCGCGAGGGTTTTGATAACTTTAGCGGAAGGATTTAAGTGGCAACATCCGGTTTTGCAAAGTTAGCGGAAAGAACCACGTGAAACAACATCCGTTTTTCAAAATAAGATGTCGACAAATCAAACACTAACATATAAAAGTAAACAATGAACTGATTTTGTATCTTTATAGATCGTTTCTGAGATTTAGCTTAAATTATGCTCACATTAAAACATTTTTACTGTACCAAGGAAGAGTTTATAAAAATAAGTCAGACTTTTGTATGTAAAGAAAAGTCCTGTAAATAGATTTCCCCAAGTGTTCCAGGAAATGAATGATGCAGATGTGTTCCATACATATCTGAAATCCCCTATAATAGCAATCAAACAATTTTAATGGATCAATTAGGACATTTTTCAAAGTAAAAGTCCTAAATGTTTAAAGAAATCTGTAATTTCTTTAATGTTTGAGGTGCTTTATATATGTATTTCCTCATAGTCCTCGGCAATAATGCTACACAATAAATAGAATGCTTCAATCGCCACCGTGATCGGTATTATCGGATCGGCAGATACTGATTTCAGTGATCGGTATTATCGGCACCAAAAACCTGATCGGTGCATCTCTAGCCATAATTAAGCAGACTTTACCGCTCTCCACCGTCTCAAATGCTAATTGGTGACACGGCAGTTCAGCTTCGTTCAATTACTCCCCGCTCTCGCTCGCTCGATTAGCAATCAGTTTCTCTCTCTCTCTCCCTCCCAAAACAGCAGAGAAGCTGCTCGGCACTAAGTGGCACTCACGCCGAGAGATTTGTGTGTGTGTTAATTCTCAAACCGTCGGGCGGACCGTCACCCCGGGAGAGCGGCCGTCGTCCGTCGCTCGGTGAAGTGACTCGGGTGATCGCGTCGACGCTCGCCTGAACGCTTTCTGTTCGTCTGGTGGCGGAACAGAAAGAAATGTGTCTGAATCACGACGAGTGGAAGGGGGACTCGTCCCACTTCCCCCCCCCGGCGATGGGAAACGTATTCAGTTCCTCCCCCGACAAAACTTTTGAGATTTGAGTGGTATGAGTTCATCAGGATGTTTGGATACACTTCAAAAGGTCGGGGTCACCCAGACAATTTGGTGTTTTCCATGAGAAATCACACTTTTATTTATCAAATAAATTGCAAAATGAATATAAAATATAGTCAAGACATTGACAAGGTTATGAATAATGATTTTTATTGCAAATCTTAATGTTGTTTTTTAAACTTGTGGCTCAAGGGAAGGCCAGTTTTATAGCTTCGCTCACCAGCATAACTGTTTTCAGCTGCGCTCGCATAAAAAGGGGTTAAAGGGTTTTCTACCCCTCCGTTAGTCTTCTAAGGCGATAACACAATGTACCATCAGAACGCTGGAGATGGGCCTCTACACACCTCTGGAGAGACTTCATTAAACACCAGAGAATAGTCATCTACACATTAACTATGTAGAGAGTATTTATGATTCATTTAATGTCATCTTCATTGATAAAAAAGTGTTTTTCTCTGAAAAGTAAGGACATTTCTAAGTGACCCCAAACGGTACAGAGTATGTAAAGCAGCCATCTGGTACACGGATGAACTTTCACTCACTTCATCCTCATTTGCAAGAACACAAACATGGCAGGAGTAAAACAATCCTCCGGGGGGGGGGGGGGGGGGGGGGGGCGGTGACCAACGGATGCAAGTTTAAAGCGTTGATGCTCTGGAGGAGAGCTTGAGTTCCCCTCGGCAGATTGGAGGCCTCTGATTGGCCCGTCTCTCTCCTCCCAGTTGATTCTCTGTTTGTGCGGACGGAAAGCCGTTTCCGATTGTGAGCCGTCTGCGGCTCGTGTTCAACAAATAGCTTATTGATCTTCACTCTGGCCGCCCGGGGTTCATTGTGTTCTCCTGTGTGTGTGTGTGTGTGTGTGTGTGTGTGTGTGTTATGTCTCGTGCTTTTGGATGCCCGCTGTTTGCTTGTTTAAACCGAGCCACCGCACCACTTAAAAGAGCAGGAACACGGACCGCATTCCCCGGGCTGCCTAATCAGTCCTGATGCTATTACCTGAGTCTTAAACCCTGAACCTATCACGAGGCTCGGCGGAGCGGTAACACACACCCACAGGACACTCCCCCCCCCCCCCTCCCCCCGATGCCTCGGTAATAGCGACAATTAGCCACTCGCGCTCCGTCGGCTAGATGGCTAAGCTCGGGCCCCTTAATGGCGGAGCTGAGGTAATGTGTGTGCGTGGGGGGGGGGGGGGGGTATTTTGAATCTCAGCCATTTGAGAGTTTTTCAAATGTTTGGAGGATGGGAAACCACATGGAGGGAGTTACATGGCTGTGTTTGACTTGGCTTTAATAATTTAGGGGAATATTCAGTGTATATCTGCTAATAATATTAATAATAATATTAGCCCTGCAGATATAGTGAGATCACGTTTTGGGCGACGTGTCAGTTTGGCTTCAATTCAGTTCATTTTGGATAGCCCCATATCACAAATTATTAAAACGATGTACAATCTGTACACGTACGACTTCCCTGACCTTTGACCTCTCACATCGGATCAGGAAAAGCACCCAAGAAATAGAAAAAAAAATACCTTTTCACAGGGGAAAAAAGGGAAGAAACCTTCAGGAGAGCAACAGAGGAGGATCCCTCTTTCCAGGAGGGGCAGAATACGTAGATGTCATGTGACCAGAGTTGCATCAACACATTCAACGAGTATGACAGAGTGTATGAATCCAGACCTCCACCATCCATGAGGCAGATGGAGGTAGAGAGGAGGGGGGGGGGGGGAACTGAAAGAGTTACGATGGGTTTGGATCACATCCGCGTCAGGACATTTCGACCTTGTCGGGGGCGGGTTTTTTTCAAAGTTTTTAAGTTTTCATGATCTTATAGAAGTCTTTGAAGCCGGCTGGTTTTCCCGGTCCTCGGGGGATTTCCTGGCGGCGATGTCACGCTCATTACGGCGCTAATGCCCTTCACGATGCACAAAGAGACGCACACACACGCACGCACACACACGCGGGTCGATGAAGAGGGGGATTGTTCCCGATCTGCCGGCCTCAGCAGTCTTTTAGGGACTTCCTGTTGTTAAATCCACTCGTTTTTTTGAATTCTTGTCAGAAGTTCTGGTTGAGAGAGGAGCTTTGTGTTCCTGCCCCCCAGACATCGGACGTCCAGGCTGCGTGTGTGTGTGTGTGTGTTTTCTGTCTGCGTGTACATGAGAGACCTTGTTCATTGTTAGAGAGCATCATGTTGCTTGTTGACCTCCCCCCCCCCCCCATTTTCTGCTGTCCTAAAACCCCCCCCGGCTGCCTGTGGTGTCACCGCGGCCTCTCGCATCACGCCGCAAATCTTCTGAGAATCTCGCCCTCCTTTTGTCGTCCTCGCTCTCCAGAGAAGAACAGAGCTGTAGCTGGAGGACAGTCAATGGGTGTGAAGATGCTGCTCTGCGATTGTGTTGTGAGGCTCGTGTGATTCATTTTTTTTAAAGCCAATTAACAACTAGTACTAGCATGAAAGACATGCTACGCTAATTATGATGTTATCTCCAGATACTGGACCCTGGAGTTATATAATGTAGCACAAAGAAAGATTGAAGGATGTACCAACAGCTTATTCCATAGGGGCGACTACAAAGGACTAGCAAGGGCCCTGGATGCATGAAAGCGTGTCGTTAACGTTCATGCTTAGAGGAGGAAAGAGGAGGAGTCAGACTTTAGTCCCGCCCACCAACACACGACAACACAAACTTTACACGCCGTTGATCTGCAGCGGGCTTTTATTTTGAAAGG
>NC_079404.1:21714622-21734622 GCF_029220125.1 Pseudoliparis swirei
ATGGAGTTGGCCCTGACCCCCACACACACACACACCCACCACCACATTCATCTCCTTCAATTAGATGTTTGTGCTCCTCTTGCGTGAAGCAATTATCATATTGTGTCATTTTTTTCCCTTCATTACAGAATTGCACTCCGAGATATTCCGCGGCGAGAAGTTCCCGGCATAGTGAAGCGGGCTTGATTAAAGTTTAAGTTTTGAGGCTGTTGTGTTTTGCTCGAAGACGAGCAGCTGGCCCGTGGAGCTAATGACTTCCCCGAGGTCTCTCGCAGTGTAATTCCAAGAGTGAAGGTGCCCAAGTTAATTTTAATGAAAGATTGTGTCAAAATTAGGCAGTTATTGAACCAAAAGACATGCATTAAGGCGGTAAGTAGGACATGTTGGACGCGGATACACAAAGCAAACTCACATTTTTAATAGAGAAGCTTACTGTGTGATTACTGACGGTTTGTTTTCACAAATAAAGGCTTTTTATTTTTTATTTTCCGTAACGGTTACCGCAGATGTGATGTCGTGCTTTGATCGCTCCGTTGTTGGCGACGACACTCTCCAATCTGCAGCTGGGGAGATTAGCATGTCTGGACCAGTGGATGCCAAAGCACTCCTGTGTGTGCGTGTGTGTGTGTGTGTGTTTTATAGTAAGTATGCATGTGTGTGTTTTTTTAGCCGGCATTAATCGAGGTGACAGATTAGAGGAAGAGGTTTAATGTGGCCAAGCACTGCTGGGTGTCTGTGGACGGCCGCTGTGTAAACAAATCAAATGGAACACACACACTCACACACTCACACACACACACACATACTGCGCTGCATTTGCTTTAACCTCCGACCACACACACTATCTCGACAGTCACATTATTCACAAGCACAACTCACCACTGCACAAACATACATACGGTATATATATATATATTTGTAGTTTTGCATGAAGTCAGAGGACTTGAACAACTAATCACTTCAACTTAAAAAGACACATTTTCCATATCTTTAGCAAAAATGAGATTCACAAGCCATCAAGTGCACTCACTTAGAAAGACAGCGTGCAGGCTTGAGTCACGAGCTATAAGTTTTTGATTTGTTTGGTCGTACTGTATGTTTTTTTTTTTCCGCGACCCAGCGCCGTCGTCTTCGTCCTAAAACTTTAACCCTTTCGCCGCGTGCCGTCAGTTCACGGAAGACAACTGGAACACTGCAGTCGCCTGGAAATGTGCGTTCGATTGTGGCTAACGGCTAACCCTTCTGGTTCCAAATGAAACCAAGATGGCGTCGGCCAAAATGCAACCGCTCATGTCCCTTCTGATAAAAAACAAACAAGATGGCGTCGGCCAAAATGCAACCGCTCATGTCCCTTCTGATAAAAAAACAAACAAGATGGCGTCGGCCAAAATGCAACCGCTCATGTCCCTTCTAATGCCCCAAAAAACCAAGATGGTGTCGGCCAAAATGCAACCGCTCATGTCCCTTCTGATAAAAAACAAACAAGATGGCGTCGGCCAAAATGCAACCGCTCATGTCCTTTGATAAAAACAAACAAGATGGCGTCGGCCAAATGCAACCGCTCATGTTCCTTCTAATGCCCCAAAAACCAAGATGGCGTGGCCAAAATGCAACCGCTCATGTCCCTTCTAATGCCCCAAAAACCAAGATGGCGTCGCCAAAATGCAACCGCTCATGTCCCTTCTGATAAAAAAACAAACAAGATGGCGTCGGCCAAAATGCAACCGCTCATGTCCCTTCTAATGCCCCAAAAAACCAAGATGGTGTCGGCCAAAATGCAACCGCTCATGTCCCTTCTGATAAAAAACAAACAAGATGGCGTCGGCCAAAATGCAACCGCTCATGTCCCTTTTGATAAAAAAACAAACAAGATGGCGTCGGCCAAAATGCAACCGCTCATGTTCCTTCTAATGCCCCAAAAAACCAAGATGGCGTCGGCCAAAATGCAACCGCTCATGTCCCTTCTAATGCCCCAAAAAACCAAGATGGCGTCGGCCAAAATGCAACCGCTCATGTCCCTTCTGATAAAAAAACAAACAAGATGGCGTCGGCCAAAATGCAACCGCTCATGTCCCTTCTGATAAAAAAACAAACAAGATGGCGTCGGCCAAAATGCAACCGCTCATGTCCCTTTTGATAAAAAAACAAACAAGATGGCGTCGGCCAAAATGCAACCGCTCATGTTCCTTCTAATGCCCCAAAAAACCAAGATGGCGTCGGCCAAAATGCAACCGCTCATGTCCCTTCTAATGCCCCAAAAAACCAAGATGGCGTCGGCCAAAATGCAACCGCTCATGTCCCTTCTGATAAAAAAACAAACAAGATGGCGTCGGCCAAAATGCAACCGCTCATGTCCCTTCTAATGCCCCAAAAAACCAAGATGGCGTCGGCCAAAATGCAACCGCTCATGTCCCTTCTAATGCCCCAAAAAACCAAGATGGCGTCGGCCAAAATGCAACCGCTCATGTCCCTTCTGATAAAAAACAACCAAGATGGCGTCGGCCAAAATGCAACCGCTCATGTCCTTTCTGATAAAAATCAAACAAGATGGCGTCGGCCAAAATGCAACTTTCGAGGCTATAAAATGAGTTTTCTCCAACAGTCCAAAGACATCATCAGCAGCGTGGCTTCCTGTCTTGCGTGAGTCCGCTAAGCATCCGTACGCATGTTCATATCGCGGTCGGGAGCACATTAGCATGACGCCGCTTGTCATTTCGCTCATATTTCAGACTCGGAGCTGCGGGACTCCGACTCTCGCTCTGCTGTTATGCATTACTGTGTTAATATTGCTCGTGTTTCCGTGATTATTAATCTCCCACGTTGGCAACATTCCCGCGGGTGATGCTGATGGTGTGTTTTTCTTCCCTGAATAGTCGCACTGTGTTGAACGCCCATCCAGAAAGACGAGGCGGCGGAAGCTTCTTCCAAATAGTCCGAGGGAGAAATCATTGTTTAAATTCATAAGCGGGGAAACACTTCTGGTGACAGTTTAATTTCAAATCCGACAACAATGGACGAGCGGGCGGCTAACGTCGTGCAAAGCTTCGCTTCAGGCTTGTGGCTCCTCCCCCCGAGGAGAACCGCGACAACAACAAAAACACGAATATCTGGTATTTTAGAGGGGAAGAAAAAGAAATGTGTGGTATTTCCAACACGCGAATGTATACGGCAACGGCGGCGGGAGGAAATGGTAATGATGCTCCGCCGCTATCGCGGCGGCCCAGGTGACCGACGCCGCCACCGCAGATCCAGATTAGCTCGAAGCTGCCGGAGTTCAGAGAGGAATTCAGCGGAGCACGACCACCAGGGAACTTCAAAAGCACCGGAATGAGAGAGGAGAGAGGGAATGACGAGAGGCAGAGGAGAGGAGGGGACATGGCAAGGACATCTCCCCTGAGCCATATGGTGTGTTTTTTTTGGGGGGGGGGGGGGTTGTTGTGTTTTTTCGTCTGTCTGCTCTGTTTAGGATTTTTTTTATTTACCGGGAAAAGCCGCAGGCCGGCCCGTCTGTGTTAATACATCTCCCTCCGTCCCTCCCTCCCCCCCCTACTCTCCACAATTTTTTTCTTTCTCCCGCTCTTTTATTCCCGCCGCTGTCGGTTAAATCTGCTGGCGGTCGTCACGGTGACTGACGGACGATGTGGACCCGAGGTGCTCATAACCGAAGCTGGTGTCCGTCCTGAGGCTTTCACACAGATACCTCACAGTCAAACACATACAGAAATGCTTAAAACTCTTTTAAAAAATCACATAATTTCTAATCCATTTGAATAATTTGACTTTCACGTACGTCCCGTCAAAATGAGGTCGGAGTTCAAAAACAACAACATCCTCCAGGAGCGCTGACTTCCTTTTTTAATTTGGATTTATGACCAATTTCAACACTAACATAATAATAAAAAATTACGGTGTATAATATTCCGATGCTATAGGTCTGTGCACGTTTATATACTTATAAAACCCGAAGGATCTCGCCCGCTGTGTTCACATCACCCCCCAAGATAATTTCCTACCGGTCACCCCCACACACACCTCTTTATACTTAATATGTAATATTTAATTCCACATGTCACTTTAACACACACTTACAGTACTGTTGTCTACCGCACTGTTTGTGCACTTTTATTGTACACCATTGCACATTTTATGTTGAAATGTTTTCACTATGTTGAGTGTGTGTGCATGTGTGTATGTGTGTAGAGGAAATCAGAGCTTCTCCCGTATGCGGTCACACGATAGGCAGACGGCAGTAATCTAGAGTCGAGCGCTTGGCATTGATTTCCCTGATTAGCTCGACGTTAACATGAGAGGAGGAATTATTGAGTCGAATGGAAACGCTCCGTGAAGCACAAACAATGATAATCAGGTCGGACGGAAACCTCGGCGTTGTTTATGGAAAAGATAAAACTCAACAAACTTAACAGAACTCTTAGTTTAGCGTTACTTGATCAACTTTTTTCTTCTAATGCTGTTAGCTTACAACCGCTGTGCCTATACGGTGTGTGAATGTTGGTCACGACTGATGCACGGGTGGAACCGTAGCTCCTCCCACTAGTGTGTGAATGTTAGTCATTGCTGATGCACAGGTGGAAATGTAGCTCCTCCCACTAGTGTGTGAATGTTAGTCATTGCTGATGCACAGGTGGAACTGTAGCTCCTCCCACTAGTGTGTGAATGTTAGTCATTGCTGATGCACAGGTGGAACCGTAGCTCCTCCCACTAGTGTGTGAATGTTAGTCATTGCTGATGCACAGGTGGAACCGTAGCTCCTCCCACTAGTGTGTGAATGTTAGTCATTGCTGATGCACAGGTGGAAATGTAGCTCCTCCCACTAGTGTGTGAATGTTAGTCATTGCTGATGCACAGGTGGAACTGTAGCTCCTCCCACTAGTGTGTGAATGTTAGTCATTGCTGATGCACAGGTGGAACCGTAGCTCCTCCCACTAGTGTGTGAATGTTAGTCATTGCTGATGCACAGGTGGAACTGTAGCTCCTCCCACTAGTGTGTGAATGTTAGTCATTGCTGATGCACAGGTGGAACCGTAGCTCCTCCCACTAGTGTGTGAATGTTAGTCATTGCTGATGCACAGGTGGAACTGTAGCTCCTCCCACTAGTGTGTGAATGTTAGTCATTGCTGATGCACAGGTGGAACCGTTGCTCCTCCCACTAGTGTGTGAATGTTAGTCATTGCTGATGCACAGGTGGAACCGTAGCTCCTCCCACTAGTGTGTGAATGTTAGTCAGTCCTGATGCACATGTGGAACCGTAGCTCCTCCCACCAGTGTGTGCATGTTAGTGACTAATGATGCACAGGTGGAACCGTAGCTCCTCCCACCTGTGTTACACATAGTTACAAACAAACAAAAAGACAGAACTAGACGGGTTAAAAAAAAAAGTTAAGAGACATAAACGGTTAAAAACTGCGACAATGTTGAACAATGTTGAATAGAACGGCCTTATGTCGTTTCTGGAGTGGCGAAAGACATAATCTGTTGTTGAGCTGGCAGGGTTTGTACGATCATAGAAAACCTGGAAAAGTCATGGAATTTTAAGATGGTTATTTCCAGGCCTGGAAAAGTCCATCAAAAAAAATGTAGTCCCAAAAGTTTTGGAAAAGTCCTGAAAATGTGCATTTACGCCGAGTTTTTAATAATAATAGGCTTTTAAAAGAAAGACGCTGAAAATATAAGCCGGCATACGCTCAAATACTCCCACATTTTCCGCTCTGCAAGTGAACGCACCTTGACTGAAAAGACATAAATATTTATTCTTTAAATCAAACTGATGTATTTCATTCATTCGTGTCATTTAAGGTTATATACTGTATGCTTTGGAATTCTCATTGTTGGTTTAAATACGACATGTTCTCACTTTTTCAAAATAAATGTTTGCCCATGGAGATTTAGTTTAAAGTCCTGGAAAAGTCCTGGGAACTTATTGGTCAACATCAAGAGTTAAATTACTGTAACTAACTCAAAGTGGATTTAGTTTAAAGTTGAAGGACAGGAGGTCGTTGAGGTCGATGAGTTGCATCTCTCTCCATCAACAACACTAACAGCTGACATGGCAACGAGCAAAGCAGCCTGGCAACAAGTTCCTGACTGCAAGGACTTGCAGCCGGAGAGAGAGAGATGTCCACATTTCTGCTCACTCACTCCTCGAGCCACTCCACTGCCAGAAAGACAATTATTGTCTCTAATGAGAACCTCTCTGAGCCTCGTCCTCCCCTCTCTGGTTCCTGTTCCGCTAATGTACTTCTCAGTTCATCTCCAACTTCACCTTCGACAACTGGCGGAAAAGAACACGAACAGCGCCCACGTAAGTAGTATATAGCACCCACCTTTGAGCGTGCACGTACGTGTACGCTCAAAGGTGGGTGCTATATACTACTTACGTACACGCACGTTCATGTTAGCACTTCAGTGTTCACTTGAATGCCACTTACTGGTGGTATTTTTGTAGTTTAGCTTTCTTGAAGAAATGTTACCCTCTTGATTCTTGTTGTTCTGTAGTTTAGTTTAGTTTATTTCGATCAGCAAAATATTCAACAATCAAAATTCAACAAAAGAAGAAAGTGGCTGACCAAAAGGGTCGAGGCTGAAGCTATTTAGCTTATAA
This sequence comes from Pseudoliparis swirei, assembly GCF_029220125.1. Lineage (NCBI taxonomy): Eukaryota > Metazoa > Chordata > Actinopteri > Perciformes > Liparidae > Pseudoliparis > Pseudoliparis swirei. The sequence goes on from NC_079404.1 coordinate 21,721,242, forward strand.
GTGCTCTAACCTATGATTTCTCAAAAAACTTATTTCAAAGAACCATATATATATATATGTATATACATATACTGTATATACACGTGTCCATCTTCTTTTAGCTTTTTTTAGATGAGATGGCATTTATTGTAATCTTTTTTTTTTTTAAGTCTGACATTTTTGGACAATACAAATGTACCTGTAAATATACTATATATTTTCTCAGATGAGGTTCTGTGTGGTAAAAACAGTATTATAGTGTAACAGTGGACAAAGCCTGTGTGAGACACAACTGTCGACATTGTGACCGGCGAGCCACGGTGCCCGCCGAAGTTTACGGAAAGTGTCGCACTCCTCCGCTTGCTCACCTCTTGGACGGGTCTGAGCCGAGAACAGTTTGCAATTCTTCTCTCTCTCTCTCTCTCTCTCCCCCTCTCCGACTGAGTGATTGGCTCAGTAATGTGGGCAGAGTGCTACGGGGGCAGTGTAATTGGCCATGATTAAAAAAAACCTCGGATGGCTTAAGTGGGAATGCGGTTTGACAAATTAATGGTTCTTAATCGAACGTGTGTGATTTGGTTTAATATGGCGGAAAGAAAAAGACTCCGCTGAGAGTCTCCTGACACATGTTTAAACCAAAACGACACGTTGACTGACGAAAAGCCTTCCTTCAGACTTCAAATAATAATTTGTCATCCCATTTGATGATCAACGGCCATAAGCCGGACAAAAATCCCAAGCATATGATTAGCTTGAGTTGGTATTGAGGCAATTTTAAAACAGACAATGCTACGCTTTCAATCCGTGGTATTTGGCATTTGGGAATTAATTAACACTCTTTTCCTGCCCTTAGAGTCCTCCTGACTGCATTATAGTTTAGTGTGGTGTGAAAATCTACTGTCGGGTAGCGTAGATGAGCATGAACTGTTTCAAAGTTCAACTAATGGAAAGGAAAATGGTGTGCTTAAATTAAAATATAGTTTAAATTATAGCCTTGGTTGGAACAGAGGGTTCCTTCAGAGAGAGTGAGTGGTGGAACATGTCTGTGCAGTAGAGAGAGAAACAGGTGAGAGACAGAAGCTGCACACAGTCGCTCCTAGAATAACCAACCGGGCAGCGGATGGACTTAATGATCAGTAGATGTAACACACACACACACACACACACACACACACACACACAAGCACACACACCTCTAATGGTCATGCTTTACCCCTGGAAACCCTCAGACCACTTCATTAGCCACGTCTTTGTGAATAGCATGATGTGCTAACACTACATGACGTGCTAACACTAAATGATATGCTAATGCTACATGACGTACTAACGCTACATGATACGCTGACGCTACATGACATACTAACGCTATATGACGTACTAACGCTACATGACGTGCTAACGCTATATGACGTGCTAACGCTATATGACGTGCTAACGCTACATGACGTGTTAATGCTATATGACGTACTAACGCTACATGACGTGTAACGCTACATGACGTGTAAAGCTACATGACATACTAACGCTACATGACATGCTAATGCTACATGACGTACTAACACTACATGACGTACTAACGCTACATGACGTACTAACACTACATGACGTACTAACGCTACATGACACGCTAATGCTACATGACGTACTAACACTACATGACGTACTAACACTACATGATGTACTAACGCTACTTGACGTGCTAACGCTACATGACGTGCTAACGCTACATGATGTGCTAACGCTACATGATGTGCTAACGCTACATGACGTACTAACGCTACATGATGTGCTAACGCTACATGACGTACTAATGCTACATGACACGCTAACGCTACATGATGTGCTAACGCTACATGACGTACTAATGCTACATGACATACTAACGCTACATGACACGCTAACGCTACTTGACGTACTAACGCTACATGGTGTACTCACGCTACATGACGTACGAATGCTAAATGATGTGCTAACGCTACATGGCATACTAACTCTACATGACATACTAACGCTACATGACATACTAACGCTACATGACATACTAACGCTACATGACGTACTAACGCTACATGACATACTAACGCTACATGACGTACTAACGCTACATGACGTACTCACGCTACATGACGTACTAACGCTACATGACGTACTCACGCTACATGACGCATACATGACGCTACGCATGACGTACTCACGCTACATGACGTACTAACGCTACATGACGTACTAACGCTACATGACCTACTAACGCTACATGACGTACCAACGCTACATGACGTACTAACGCTACATGACGTACTCACGCTACATGACGTACTAACGCTACATGACGTACTCACGCTACATGACGTACTAACGCTACATGACGTACTAACGCTACATGACGTACTAACGCTACATGACGTACTAACGCTACATGACGTACCAACGCTACATGACGTACTCACGCTACATGACGTACTCACGCTACATGACGCATGACGTACTAACGCTACATGACGTACTCACGCTACATGACGTACTCACGCTACATGACGTACTCACGCTACGTGACGTACTCACGCTACGTGACGTACTCACGCTACATGACTACGCTACATGACGTACTCACGCTACGTGACGTACTCACGCTACATGACGTACTAACGCTACATGACGTACTAACGCTACATGACGTACTCACGCTACATGACGTACTCACGCTACATGACGTACTAACGCTACATGACGTACTAACGCTACATGACGTACTCACGCTACATGACGTACTCACGCTACATGACGTACTCACGCTACATGACGTACTAACGCTACATGACGTACCAACGCTACATGACGTACTCACGCTACATGACGTACTAATGCTACATGACGTACCAACGCTACATGACACATAACGCTACATGACGTGCTAACACGCTCGGCTAACGTTAGCGCCACGTGTTTATTTTTCAACGTATAAAACGTGACGTTTCACAGACGAGGATCTTTTCTTCCAAACTCTCCGGGCGACGAGGAACACTTCCCAGCGTTTGACCGTGACTAGCACGAAGAAAACCTGAAACGGTTGCGGTCGAGGCAACATTCTACGATGTGACAAACACAAAGATATGATCCAGACTTCAGCTCGCACAGACACGGCTTTTGAGCATCTTGTGAGATGCGATGGCGCGTGTCAAGAAGATCTGCAACTATATGGCGTCTTTGATTAGTTTTTTTCTTCCGTTCAGAGCCTTTGAAGGGCATTTGACAATCCGCCATCCCCGTGTCGTCGTCTCTCCCTCGGTCTGGATAATCCCACGATGTGTTTGTCAGTGAGTTTTGACTCCCGCCTGCATGTGGAGAGGAAAGAGCAGATAAGTGTAACTCTGCAGACTAGTGGAAAAGTCTCCAGGGGCGAAAGAGCCACTACAATCAACCAAACGGGATGACATTAACCCCCCGTCGGGACACGGGCCTGTGTGTGTGTGTGTGTGTGAGCGTTTTCTGATCAAGTTGAGCCGCTGTCATCCGTCACTTTTGGCATCATTACCTCAAAAAAGAGACGGCCGTGTGTTTCTGCATCCTCTGTGTGTTTGAGTATTTATTGGTACATTTGCCTGTGTACATGTGTGTGTGTGTTGATGATGCATTTGAGGGTGTTTTTCAGACAAAAGCTCTTTTAATCAAACACACTTTCCTTAATTATGTGAGTCTTAATGATGCATAGAGCTTTGTTGTCTTCATTAAAAAAGAAACAGCTCTCTCTCTCTCTCTCTCTCGGAAGTTGGACTATTCAAACTTTTTCGCACAAGTTTAACGAAGAGGTAAAGAGGAGAGCAAGAAAATGAGAGGGCGGCAGGAGAGCTGAGTGAAATCTGACGTTTCAGCTCAAGCCTCCACACGACAGAACCTCAGAGAAAAGTTCAAGTGACACTCGTGCCCTGGTATTTTTAAAAGCTTTAAAATATATGTCATTTATATCACACTGTGGAGATAAAAAAATAAAAAAAAGCTACCTTCACTGTAATGGCCGGTTGTTTCATTCGGTGAAGGTGATTCATCGTGCTTTTTTTATTATTAAAGCAAGCAACTATCCTCAGGGTTCACGTGGTTTTATCGCCCTGCAGTTATATGCAGGCTCCGGAATAATATGTGCACATTTATCACCCGCCGAGTTACGACACGTAAATAATTGTGTATCCGGCCGGGCAAAGTATTGTTTTTATGCAGGGGAATTGTCTTTCAGTGCAGAATACATAACAGGCTAAAGTCAGCTAAAGGTTTCTTTTAAATACAGTTATCTGTCGTTTTTATAATTGTGAATTGGATGTAAATATGACTTAAAACGACACAATGTTCAGAAACATTTATTTGCTCCGTGTGCTTCGGTTGATTACCTTCGCGTTGAAAATGCGGAAGGTTCTGTTTTGATCGGCGTGTATTTATTTATTTATTTATTTGTATGCGTGTTACTCGCATAACTAAAAAAGTGTTAAACCGAATCGCATGAAATTTGGTGGGATGATTGGGTATTATCCGGGGACCATTTGATTCGATTTTGGGATCGATCGGGTCAAGGGTCAAGGTCATGAAAAAGTAAAAATCTTATTTTTACCATAGCGCGGTCAATTTCTATCCAATTGGCATGCAACTAATGCCAAAATGTTCATAATTCAACGCACAATATTGTGATATGCGAAGGTATGCGCTCTACCGAGTGCCCGTTCTAGTTTATGTTGTAAAACTATCACGAAAGAGTTTAAAAAACACCGTATCTCTTCCTTTCCCATCATGCAACTTGATCGTGACCCTTTCAGGCGAATGGCACACCTGTGTGGTCTGGACGATGACATCATCAGAGGTTATTCTCTCAGAGCCGGCGTCGCTCAAATAGATTAGTGGACGGCCCCTTTTAAGACGAATATAAACAGATTGAATCCAAGCCCCAGCTTTGTCCTCACCTCCCCTGATGAGGTGATGAGGTTGTTTTCCTGTCCTCCCCCCCCCCCTCTCTCTCTGGTGTGTGAGCTGTTTGTCAACAAGCCGCCGCCTCTCATTAAACAGCTCTAATCTAACTTTTAATGGAAGCTGGCGGCGGGAGCCATCGGTCAGCGCGACGCATCCACAGACACACACACTCCGGGATGAAAACACACTCATTAGTCTCGCGGTTATTGTTGTTGGTTATTGTCAGCAGCGTTACCGTGGTCACCATGTGCCGGCGCTGCCGCATGGAGGCCAGCCGGAAAGTTATGAAGTCACGATAATAAAAAGATTAAAAGCAAAACATTATGATACGACCGTTTTGTCCAAATGCCCCAAAACAATTAGTCAATCATTTTAATCTGTGCAGTTCCAACTAATCTCCTTCTCACTTCACGCAAAACACGTTTTAAAAAGTACCGTATCCATACGACTTGAGATCTGTCACAAGACGTCCTCTTCACTGTGACCTCACAAAACACCATTAAAAAAAAAGCAGGAATAATAACAACGAAGCATAAATGAAGTGTTGACGTGGATACAAACTGCAGCTTTCCTGATTGGTGGAGGCAAACAACAACGAAGAGGGCATTGTGGTTTAAACTTAATCCTAGATTTCGTTTATTACCTTTGCATTGAAAATGCGGAAGGTTATGTTTTGATCGCCGTGTATTTATTTATTTATTTGTATGCGTGTTACTCGCATAACTCAAAAAGTATTAAACCGAATCGCATGAAATTTGGTGGGATGATTGGTTATTATCCGGGGACCATTTGATTAGATTTTGTGATCTATCGGGTCAAAGGTCAAGGTCATGAAAAGGTCAATCTTCTTTTTACCAGAGTCAATTTTTATCCAATTGGCATGCAACTACCCAAAATTTCATATTTCATGCCCAATCTGTGATGATGCGATATGCGCCTACCGAACCGAAAGTTAAGTTAGTTTAATGAAAATGCGGCGTGAAATCTTTTTAGGTTATGTTTTTTTATTTATTTTATTTATTATTTATTATTTTATTGTAAAAAGGTTTTTCCAAAATCAATCGCATGACATTTGGTGGGTTGATTGCTTATTATCCGGGGACCATTTGATTAGATTTTGGGATCGATCAGGTCAAAGGTCAAGGTCAAGGTCATGAAAAGGTCAACATCTTCTTGAATCGCATGAAATTTGGTGGGATGATTGTTTATATCCGGGGACCATTTGATTAGATTTTGGGATCAATCGGGTCAAAGGTCAAGGTCGTGGATAGGTCAAAATCTTCTTTTTACCATAGCACGATCAATTTGTATCCAGTTGGCATGCAACTAATGCCAACATGTTCATAATTCAATGCCCAATCTTGTGATATGTGAAGGTATGCGCTCTACCGAGTGCCCATTCAAGTTATTTATGGTTTAATACTTCCTCGAGTCTCCTTTTTGGTTCTGGCATAGCATTCCTGCATATGAGTTATGCCGTTTCCCTTTGGGAATAACTGCCAGCTAGAAAGCTAGAAATCCACCTGATCCCGGGTTATCGTCCTTCCAGGGCTTCGAGTGTAAGCAACACGTCCACGCTTGTCAGTTGAGATTATTACCTGAGTGCTGAGATTAGATCGCTGATGCTTTAATTGAGGGATTAGATTTATTTTACACGTATTTTAAACCGAACAATGTATTTCTTTTTTCTCCTGTTGGTGAATCTTTGGGCGCCTTCCAGTGAAGTGCATCCAGCCCACGGGGGTTTTGGCAGTACGATCGGCTTTAAATAAAATGCAGTGCTTCGTCTCCTTTGTGGCGCATGGAATTAAACGCTGCGGGTGCCATGTTTATTATTGTGCCACTTTGCTGGTGCCACGCTGCTAGTGCCACGCGGCTGGGGGGGCTTGGATCAAGGAGAGGAGGGAAACAGGTGGGAAGGAGGCTTATTCAGTGTAGGTGGTGGGTTAGTCAGAGAGAAAGAAAAAGGAGGAATTGTGGACTAAATGAGAGAGAGACTGTTGCATCTGGCTGGAAGTTGTCCGAGAGCCTAAAGAGAACATGACGGCGTTCGTCTTCGTCCCGTTTCTCCTCTCAACCTGAGCCCAGGTGGAATCTTTTTCTTCACTTAATCAAGATACACAAGAAAGATTAAAACCCAAGACAGATTATTCCTCTTTATATGCTTTTCTCCTCTGTGATCATGTATTCTGCATTATTATTATTATTTATTTTTGGGGGGAACAAGGCGTATCTGTTTGCCTTCCAACAGTCGGGTCCCCTGCTGTCTATTCATCTCTAGTAATTTCCTCACCTCACTAAGTTCATAATTATAAGTCTGCGCAGCCGTTATTAGTGCTTCAAAACAAACAACAGAGCCCCTGCAGCAGAGAAGCCAGCCATGACAGCCTAAATACCGCTCCTTCCCCTTTATTAGCCGGCTTATTAACATTTTAGCCATCAGGGCTTTCACGATCCGAGCTGCCGCGCTGAAATGATGACATTTAAATATCCAAAATGTTTATTACAAAGTTTGACGTTGTTGTTAACATTGTGATGATTATGAAATGAATGTGAAGACTTTTGAGAGCAAAATGAGAGCTTTTAGAAAGTTTGACATGGACTCTTTCAAAAGTGAAAATATGAATGAATGTGTCAATAAATTCTTAATTCCATGAGCTTAACTCGTATCTGTGATGATGCATTTTGAATGAGGCCCTTTGGGTAACACGTCACACTAAGACGGTAATGGCTCGTTCAAATGTTGCCATCGTCTAGACAAATTATTTATAATAAACGTAATAATGGTTCATATATAGACAGAGTCACCCCCCCCCCCCCCCCCTTACTGGTTCAGCCTGCTATGTAATGGGAATCGCTGTGACCTCATCACGTCTCCTCCGAGCTCCGTGACTCCACCACTGCCAGCTATCGTCTGAAGGAGGAGAGGAGGAAACAAAAGAGGAGAGGAGTAAACAAGAGAGGAGAGGAGTAAACAAGAGACGAGAGGAAACAAATGAGAGAGGAGAGAAGAGGAGACAAAAGAGAGGAGGAAATGGGATGGGAGAGGCGAGGAGGGTAGGAAAAGACAAGAGAAGGAAACCAAGATGAGAGGGTAGGAGGAGAGGAGGAAACAAGAGAGGAGAGGAAACAAATGAGAGGAGAGGAGACAAAAGAGGAGAAGAGGAAACAGGATAGGAGAGGCGAGGAGGGTACGAAAAGACAAGAGAAGGAAACCAAGATGAGAGGGTAATAGGAGAGGAGAGGAGGAAACAAGAGAGGAGAGGAAACAAAGAGAATAGGGAACAAGAAAGGAGAAGAGGAGAGACAAGAGGAGAGGAAAGGAGGAAACAGGATAGATTAATGCTTCCATCTAATTATGAATTAAGATCCTGATTGACATCACTTCCTCCTCGGACAAAATCACATATTAAATATCTCTTTCCCCAAAATCTTTTGTTATGGTCCCGCCACGCGATGCATTCAGGGCTGTTTGAGGTGCATTCAGGGCTGTTTGAGGTGCATTCATGGCTCTTTGAGGTGCATTCAGGGCTCTTTGAGGTGCATTCAGGGCTGTTTGAGGTGCATTCAGGGCTGTTTGAGGTGCATTCAGGGCTGTTTGAGGTGCATTCAGGGCTCTTTGAGGTGCATTCAGGGCTGTTTGAGGTGCATTCAGGGCTCTTTGAGGTGCATTCAGGGCTGTTTGAGGTGCATTCAGGGCTCTTTGAGGTGCATTCAGGGCTGTTTGAGGTGCATTCAGGGCTCTTTGAGGTGCATTCAGGGCTGTTTGAGGTGCATTCAGGGCTGTTTGAGGTGCATTCAGGGCTCTTTGAGGTGCATTCAGGGCTGTTTGAGGTGCATTCAGGGCTGTTTGAGGTGCATTCAGGGCTGTTTGAGGTGCATTCAGGGCTCTTTGAAGTGCATTCAGGGCTCTTTGAGGTGCATTCAGGGCTCTTTGAGGTGCATTCAGGGCTCTTTGAGGTGCATTCAGGGCTGTTTGAGGTGCATTCAGGGCTCTTTGAGGTGCATTCAGGGCTCTTTGAGGTGCATTCAGGGCTCTCTGTGCACGTTTGCCGGCGTGCAGACGGACGCCACAGAGAGCGGGGAAGGTGATTGCAGCCGGGTGGAGAGCCGACATCCGCTCTCATCTCGCCTCCAACGCAAGCGCCTTCCGAGCCGACGCTCGTATAAGCAGGACGGGAAATGCCTTTCAAAATTGTCAAAAAAGATATTCAATAATATTAATAATTGTGTCGGTAAAGGTTTTCTTTAGTTTAGGGTTTTATAAACCAGCTGGTTGAGGTCAGAAATAGATCCCGGACATGGTTTGAATAAAGGGTTGGAAATTAATTTTTCGATTCATTATTATAATATATATATAATATATATATATTATTATATTATTATTATTGACAGATTAATTGATTATTAAAATAATTGTTAGTTTCAGCCATATTATTATTTATTATATTTGATATTATATTTATTTATTATAAATAATAATATTAATAATAATAATAATAATTATTATTATTATGTAGATGATTCAGATGTTTAATCAGAGGATCAATGTTGTTGTTTTTCTGGTGAATGCTGCCTCTGAAAATGAACATCTGGCCACATTTGATCAAATCTCATAAAAGGTGATTTTACTGTTGACACCAAGTGACTCAGAAACTGGAATTGATGAAAAAAAAAAAAGCTATGTATAAATATATATATAAAGGTCCGTTACTCTCTTCATGAAACGAGCGACTCTGATCTGTAAAAAGAAAAAAAGGCTTTTTATCAAAACTGAAAATAGCATAATGTGAGAAAATGGGTTATTGTTCACGCTCGAGTGGCGAGCGGGTTTGATACGCGTTAACATCGGGCCTTCGGGAAGATAAATGGAAGAGCATTAGCGGCGTGTTTATTAATGGTTTGGAACAAAGGCGCTGAAAAGTTGCTGCTCAAAATCTGTTTTTTTATTTTCTTTCCTGAGCACATCGATCTGCTTTCCTCTCTTATTTTCTTCTATAGCCATGTTTTAAAGGGCCAGTGTGTTTATTCTGTGGTCGTGAAAAAACCTGTTAAACAGTCATCTTCAGAATTCTTTAGAAAGATGTGTCATGTTTGTATGACTCATTATTTCTTTGCTGGTTGTGTAATCACAGAAGAATGCGCTGTAATACGCCGATATGCCACAAAGTGATTCGTTTCTGTCTCCGTGTAATCATGAACATAGAAATATGAAGATTAAAAACACACACACTGGGCTATTGTTGCTGGACCCTCAAATAATTGAGTCGTGTACATCATCAAAAACCTTTGAAACTCACGGAACCAGCATATTTATGAGGTTTCTGCTCCAAACTAAGAAGGGTGTATCTCTGCAACCACAAAGGCAATTTGAATAATGTGTTATAATAAAGGCAACACATGTGAGCTTCTGTTCACGTGTGGAAATATTCGTATACGTGTTACTGGTTAAGAGTAAATAAAGATGAAACGCAGCAAAAATAGAAGTTTCAGGTTCGCTTAGAGAGAAAAAAAGCACTTTCATGGTGATTATCTCTTGGAAGGATGCAGTGCAAAAGTTTAAACTAACTCAGATAATATCACAACATGTGAAGAGTCTCTCTGCAAAGTTTGACTTTGAAAAAGCGAAGCAGAAAAGAGTTTTTAGTTACGATAATTTAGGCGAGGTCTCTAAAATGTGCATTTGAATGTCCAGGTGCAGAACGATTCTGTAAAGATGTTTAGAATCTGAGTGAAGTCCTCTAGCTTTCCAACATCTCCAACGTTTTTTTCCGAGAGCACGGAGCTACGCGCCGCTAGTTCCGGAAAACGTTCTTCGTGGGCTGACTCCTGTCAAAATTATGATTATGATATTTTAATAATTATTTCAGCCTCACTTCCTCCCACTCCTCCTCTCTCGCCCGCTCGACTCCCCCTCGCCTTTCTCTCCCAGGTTTCCAGCGACAGTGTTCTGCCCTTCATCATCTCCATCTCTATCTCTATCTTCATCTCTATTTCCGTCTTTATCTCCATCTCTATCTCCTGGCTGCCTCCCCCCTCCTCATCCTCTTCATTCCCCCTCTCCCTTCTTCACCCCATGTTTCCACACTGGCGTATATAGAAGTTTGGGGCTTTGGCACGATTGCTTTCTCCTCCTCCTCCTCCTTGTCTCTCTCTCTTTCAAGAGAAACTTTGAAAGATTCTCTCCGTTTTGAGCGTGTGTTGTGGAGCAGCATCTGCTCGCTCACTGTTTTTCTTCGGCTACTTCGGCTCGCGACATCCAGTCTGAGAGCCCTTACCTCTGTTTGACTGGTGCACTTGTAAGCAGCACACACACACACCCACACCCACACACACACCCACACACACACACACATAGTGGAAGGCTTGAGAGGAGCAATGCTTTGTTCCAGTTGCTTTTCACTGTGCTACTTCACCTTTTTAGACGCTGCTCTGAATCCTGCGTTCCTTCTCCTCCTCTGTGGTTTCTTTATGTTCTTCTTTTTATTTTAAAGCATCTCACTCTCGGCGTCGGCCTCAGTGCGGCGGAACACTTCCTGCTCTGGTGATAATGTTGTGTTCAAAGCTCGAGGTCTGACGCGGATTTAAATGAATGTCGACATGGAACACTTTTTTTATATCAATATTTCTTCTTACTTAATAATTTTGTTTTAGCGGGAGAGCGGAAAAGGGAATAAGATTTGATCATCTTCTCATTCCTCAGATTGAAGTTGCGTGACCTTTTGGAAAAATGGCGTCACACCGTCCACAGAAACATGAAGGTGCCGTCTGGAACCGAAAATGGTTCTTCAGAGTGATGCCAGAGAAGATCCATTTCTGGTTCCACATAGAACCTTTCAAACCAGGTTTTTTTATTAAAGAACCATTTCCTTAAATAGTTCTTCAAAGAACCTATAAAGGTGTCAAATAACCTTAAAAATGTTTCTTTAAGGCACCGTTTCTGGATCCACGAAGAACCTTTCAAACCAGGGTTCTTTAAAGAACCATTTCCTTTAAGAGTTCTTCAAATAACCTATAAAGGTGTCTCAAAGAACCTTAAAAAATGGTTCTTTAAGGCACCGTTTCTGGTTCCACAAAGAACCTTTCAAACCAGTGTTCTTTAAAGAACCATTTCCTTACAGAGTTCTACAAAGAACCTATAAAAGTGCCTCGAAGAACCTTCACACATTTCTGGTTCCACAAAGAACCTTTCAAACCAGTGTTCTAATTCCTTCCATTTCCTTAAAGAGTTCTTCAAAGAACCTTAAAAGTGCCTGAAACAAAAAAATGGTTCTCCAGTAGGTGATGGTTCTTCGTAGAACCACACCGCCTTTTAAAGAACCATTTAAGAACCCTTATTGTTCTGTATGTATGATATTACTTGTTTTACACAGATTACATCTTGATATTGAGAAGCCTCTGAGAACCCAGAACTTTCCTGGAGCCTGGACTCCACGTCGGGGATCTATCCCTGAAAGACGACCGGGAAGCGGCGTACTGTCTCTTTAAGAGAGAGATGGAGAGATTTTTAAAAGTACAATTTGAGGACAAAGAAAGTGAACAAACAAGCCCTGGTTTGACACAGACATTAACTAAGTTTTATGAGCGTCTGAGCGGGCGGGTCGGGGATCTATTCCGTAAAGGTTTTTATCCACCATCCATTGTGTCGGGAGCGCGGAGAATCAATGATTTTGTGATTGTAACAGCCCTGAGGGACAGAAGATGGGAATCAGCTCGGATAATGAGCCGCTACTCAAAGCTGCGGGGCAACAAATTACAATGCACACACACACACACACACACACACACTGCTGCACACACACACGAGTGATGTGCAGGCGTTGGTTCGGATGCTTTCATCTCATCGTCAAGCTTTATTTCACCTGGAGGGGTTCTCATTAATAATGCTGTCAAGTTACAAAAGACAAACGGGTAAACAAACATTAGGAACAATAGTAATGAGGATATAATAAAAACTTAGTTGAAAGCATTAAATTACCGAGGATTAAGAAATTGGGAAAAACAACTCAAACGACAGGTGAACTGTACGAATGTCAAACACTTTAAACCTCCTTCTTTTTAGTTTCTGGATGTGGTATTTGTCTAACATGTTCTTATAGTTTATGGTTTATTTGGTGTATTTAGTCATTTTAAGAAACATTCTCTCAATCTGTGTTTATATATATATATATATATATATATTGATATATCATTTTACTTTTTTTTTATTTAGTCATTTTAAGAAACATTCTCAATCTGTGTTTATATTTACATACATATATATATATAAACACATATATTTTTTATTTTATTTATTTATTTAATTGAGTCTTTTTAAGAAACATTCTCTCTGTTTATATATATATATGTCTATATAGACATATATATATATATATATGTATATATACACAGATTTAGGGAATGTTTGTGAAAAAGACTCAATTAAATAAATAAATTTTTTTTTAAAACTAAT
>NC_079404.1:21739622-21749622 GCF_029220125.1 Pseudoliparis swirei
GTCTCAGAAAATTAGAATATTGTGATGAAGTTCTTTATTTTCTGTAATGCAATTAAAAAAACAAAAATGTCATGCATTCTGGATTCATTACAAATCAACTGAAATATTGCAAGCCTTTTATTCTTTTAATATTGCTGATTATGGCTTACAGCTTAAGAAAACTCAAATATCCTATCTCTAAATATTAGAATATCATGAAAAAGTATACTAGTAGGGTATTAAACAAATCACTTGAATTGTCTAATGAACTCGAAACACCTGCAAGGGTTTCCTGAGCCTTGACAAACACTCAGCTGTTATAAATCTTTTTTTTTACTTGGTCTGAGGAAATATTAAAATTTTATGAGATAGGATTTTAGAGTTTTCTTAAGCTGTAAGCCATAATCAGCAATATTAAAAGAATAAAAGGCTTGCAATATTTCAGTTGATTTGTAATGAATCCAGAATGCATGACATTTTTGTTTTTTTAATTGCATTACAGAAAATAAAGAACTTTATCACAATATTCTAATTTTCTGAGACAGTCCTGTATATGTAAATATACTGTGTATACATACATATACACACAACATATTCTGGTGGTTAGATGAAAACATGATCCTAAAAACATTTCATCCAAAAAAAACGGTTGTGTTCTTCCTGGGAACCAAAATGATTTAACGTGTGGCGAACACACACACACACACACACACACACACACATACGCACACGCAGCAGTTTTGTTTGCACTGGGGAGACGTGTGACGGTAACTTGAGAGTGAGCCGTGGACAGAGGATCAACTGCAGCTGCTGCACTCGGACACTCGCATCGACCATGTGAAGGAACGGGATGGAGCCACAGAAGAGACAAGGACACACACACACACACACAGCCTCGTTCTTCTGTGTGTGTGTGTGTGTGTGTGTGTTGGCCTGTGGAAAATGGGAATATATGATGGAGCCGGCCAATGCAATGATGAGAGCTAATAGATGACCCTTTTCTCTCTCTCTCTCTCTCTCTCTCTCTCTCTCTCTCTCTCTCTCTCTCTCTCTCTCTCTCTGTGTGTGGTGATTTAGTGGATTAGGTCATCACACTGCTTAGCACCGCTGTCTCAACATTTGAGGAATAGAGGGATGGACAGGGAGAGAAAAGGAGTCATATTTCCTGGTGGCGTAAACCCCGGAGCGACACATCATCTTCTGGAATGTTTAATCTGGCCACTTCAAATAAATGATTCACATTTAGATGAATTCAACTCATCGCAGTGTGTGTGTGTGTGAGAGTGAATGTTGGTGTCAAACGTCGCTTTTTATTATCTGCGACAAGCTTAAAGGATTCCGATATTTTAAATTAAAGTCCATCTTAATGCTGTGAGACGTGAACATTAGAAGAGTTATTGGTCACTCTCGACATTCCTCCTCTCAACATGTGTTACTCTTCATATCATCACTTCAAAATTGATTTAAGGCGCTACATTTCTTTTTTTCAATTTCTATTTGACATGGAAACAAACAGACAAGTGAAAAAAAGTGCCATGTGGTCAATGTTTGTAAAAGTGTATTTTTATTATAATTCAGTGCTGCAGATAGAATAATATTATTAATAATAATAATAATAATAATTCCAATTTATTTAGCGCTTTTCGAAATACACAAAGACGCTTATATAGATGGGAGAAGAACAAAATACAACTTTATTTCCTCTAGCAGTGGTCTGCCTCAGAAGTTCAGGCTCACTTTTTGGAAAAATGTGCATGCTACCAAAACTGTACCAGTATTAGCATTTCACAGTCTCTCTCTCTCTCTCTCTCTCATCAGCAACAATAAAAACATTGAGAACGGAACTTTAAAAATTAAAAATAATAATAATAATAATAACAAAACATTTAAAGTTACAAATTAATTTAAATTAAGAAAATTAAAAACAAATACAATTTTAATATAACAAAAATGTAATACAAATTAAATTAAAATTGAAATGAAAAGAATTAATACAAATATACATAAATAAAACATAAAACACAGGCATCAATGGCTTAAAAGTGAACAAGTGTCATGTAAATGAATAACTCTCCTGATGGTCTTCTGGCGTCTCTCTCTCTCTCTCTCAAACAGCCTCTTTTCATTCTTCCTTGACGGGAAATATTCCTGTCGTCCTTTCTCCCGCCAGTCCAAAGTGCTCCGCAGTAATTGCCGGGCCGTTATCCCTGAACGGGACGTATCGGTCATATCTGCCTCGTTCGGAGTAACGGCTGCAAAGCCACGCGATCCATACGCCCGTCCCGCCTCTCTTTGTGTCTCTGGTCCCGCTCTAATTAGCTCTCCGGATCGACTCCATCCCGCCGCCGTGCCGGGGCGTGTCGAAGACTCTTCGATCGGGTCGCCCCACCTCCATTAATCAGAGTCGGTAACGTCCCGCCTCCGTCTGCCGTCCGAAGCGACGGGTAAAGAACACACCTTGACATTTTTGTGTGTGTCTATCGACCCTTTAAGGGTCTCCGCCTCATCCTAACCCTGATGATCCAGCTCTCTTTCAGCCACGCCGCACATCAAAGCGTTTTAGAACAAGTAGCATTTTATTTTGTTTTTGTTGTATATATATACATATAAATATATTTATTTATATATAAATATAAGTACATATATATATATATTTATATATATATATATCAATATAAATACAAATATTTATATATATATCAATATATGTATTTGTATATATATATATATAGATACATTTATTTATATAAATATATGTATTTATATCTAAACACATATATATATATATACATATATTTATATATATATATACAGGACTGTCTCAGAAAATTAGAATATTGTGATGAAGTTCTTTATTTTCTGTAATGCAATTAAAAACAAAATGTCATGCATTCTGGATTCATTACAAATCAACTGAAATATTGCAAGCCTTTTATTCTGATTTATTGCTGATTATGGTTTACAGCTTAAGAAAACTCAAATATCCTATCTCTAAATATTAGAATATCATGAAAAAGTATACTAGTAGGGTATTAAACAAATCACTTGAATTGTCTAATTAACTCGAAACACCTGCAAGGGTTTCCTGAGCCTTGACAAACACTCAGCTGTTATAAATCTTTTTTTTTACTTGGTCTGAGGAAATATTAAAATTTTATGAGATAGGATTTTAGAGTTTTCTTAAGCTGTAAACCATAATCAGCAATATTAAAAGAATAAAAGGCTTGCAATATTTCAGTTGATTTGTAATGAATCCAGAATGCATGACATTTTTGTTTTTTTAATTGCATTACAGAAAATAAAGAACTTTATCACAATATTCTAATTTTCTGAGACAGTCCTGTATATACACACAACATATTCTGGTGGTTGCTTGTCATTCATTTCTTTTTGTCTCAATCAAATAAAAACATGATCTTAAAAACATTTCATCCAAGAAAAAATGTTGTGTTCTTCCTAGGAACTAAAATTATTTAATGTGTGGCACACACACAGACACACACACACTTGCACACGCAGCAGTTTAAGCACATAAGCACCGCGACAATCACTCGACTTGTTTTGCAAAGACCTTGAAGGACCCGCGACGAGTCCTAGTCCACTTCCTCTAAATCACATCCACAGTGCTTCAAGTCAAGAGAAACCGTTCGTCAACCACTTTTAGTTCCCCCCTCCCTACCCCTCTACTATTTCAAGAGGTTGTTGATCTTCCAATCTTCTCTACGCCGCTTCCTGCGAACTCAAATGATGTAATCCATCACGGGGAACATCAAGTCTCCATTTATTGGTCTTTCCATTACTGTTATGAGGTTGTGCGGTGTAGATATTTCAAACCACCTGCACTGAACTGCATCGTCACGTAACGTCAATGCGACTTGATGTACAAGGTGATTAAAGGTAATTCAAAGGGTCTGTTCATTGGTTTTCATACTGTACAGAAGTGGATGGAAGACAATGGTTTTCGGAGAAGCTCTAAAAAGCTAATACATAATCCATAGTCTCAAAAAAATAACCTTTATTCATCTTTGATTCACAGCCATAACAATGTCTTCCAATGGCATAATCCATTTCTCTACTCCCCCATCTCTACGTGCAGTGTGTTCTAAACAAATGTCGCTCCGCCGATGAATTGTGAAGATGCCTCGAGTGATGAAGCTTTGGGGCGATGAAGAGGTGATGGCAAGAAATAATAATTCCGCTGGTCGTTGAGGGGGAACTGTGAGCGGACGATGTGGAATACGCTGGAGCTGTGGCGTCTAGAGACATTTTAATGCCTCCAATTTCGCACATCCTTTTTTATACTCCCCCTAAAGCTCAAAAGGCCCGTTGGTTTTAGCAACTCATTGGTTGTTTTGGAACAAAGAGAACACACCGGGCAGCAGAGAGGTGGATGATGCTGTGAGAGCGGTTCGCCTCTTGAGTCATTCTTCTATTCCCAAAAAATGACCCAATACCAATGTCCCCAGAGACTAAGGCAGAGACTCTAAGGCGTTTTTTTCGGAAGGAATTATTCACCATTCACATGACATTAAACCAAAGGAAGCCTGGAGGCGTGGCACAAAGGTCAGTCATTGACCATTTCACATGGCTCAGAGGTACACTTCCATTTAAAAGTTTGGGGTCACTTAGAAATGTCTTTATTTTTCAAAGAAAAGCACTGTTTTTTCAATAAAGATAACATTAATCAAAAATACACACTATACATTGTTAATGTGGTAAATGACTATTCTAGGTGGAAACGTCTGGTTTCTAATGAAATATCTCCATAGGTGTATAGAGGCCCATTTCCATCAACTATCACTCCAGTGTTCTAATGGTACATTGTGTTTGCTAATCGCCTTAGAAGACTAATATCTGATTAGAAAACCCTTGTGCAATTATGTTAGCACAGCTGAAAACAGTTATGCTGGTGATATAAGCTGTACAACTGGCCTTCCTTTGAGCTTGAAGTTTGAAGAACAAATTAATACTTCAAATATTAATCATTATTTCTAACCTTGTCAATGTCTTGACTATATTTTCTATTCAATTTTCAATTCATTTGATAAATAAAAGTGAGTTTTCATGGAAGACACGAAATTGTCTGGATGACCCCAAACTCTTGAACGGTAGTGTATGTAATGCAATCATATAGGCCACATTTGGCCCCTGACGGCTTACAAGACACATGATCACCTTTTCTTCAAAAAACTTAAGAAACATATCCCATGCTTTTATTTTGAAGGTTTCAAATTAAATGAATTTATGTTATAATATTATAGAAATGTCTTATGTACAATGTTTCTACACTCGATTAAACAATAATCAAATGCAAAGAGAGTCGCTGAACAATATGTGCGAGAGTAGTTTATACGTTTATATGTTTCAGCTACACCGGCCCTTTAAGAGGGCAGCCATGATGCTGATGTGGCCCACGGTGAAAATTAGTTTGACATGCCTGATATAGGCTATATCACACATCTTTATTTATTCATTAGCTATGTATTTTAACTTATTGAAGACGTCTGGACAAAGACGTGACGGTTGCCTCTGGTCTCGTACGGCAAGGTCCTGGAACAATGTTCAAATCAGGAAGTCAAGAACCAAGATAAGTCGCCGCGTCGTGGCATTTTGTATTCATACCGTTCACTCGAGCATCCGCCGCGGTGATATCGGGACGCGGCCGGTGACTTCGGGTCTCAACTGAACGGCTGCGAGTCCCTTCACAACGACTCGAGGCAGATTTTGTTCTGGTGATACTGGTTCTGGTGGAACCTCCCAGCCAAGAACACCGAGCGCTTTGTCGGCGTGTCGCAGATCCTATCGAGCGAGAATATCCGCGACCGTGTTCACTCGGCTCGGATCCCGCTCGCCGCGTCCAACCGGGAGACAAATGCCCGCCGGCGACTCGGCACACATGCAGGAAATGAGATTTGTTATCGCCTCTCCATTGTTTTTTTCGGGCCCTCGCTCAAACACAATTTCGAGAGGCGAGCCGCGACGTGTCTCGGGGCTCGCACCTGAATGTCTGCACACATGCGAACCGACACATCTGGCATCTTCTTCCCCGGGATGTAGATCCAGCGGAGCACCCGTGTGTGTCATTTTCTTCTTTTTTTTAATAAAGCAGCTGCTGCATTCGGATCCAACCGGCGGCGTCTCTGTGGACGCTACGCCCGACTGGATTCTTTGTTTCTTCGATAGCCTAATATCGCATTTCACGCCGAGAGGCAAATCCTATCTGTCTCCCAGTCACAGCACTGAGCTTCAAAAGCCACATAATAAAGGGTATAATTGAAAACTTATCTGTATCAATCGGGGGGGTTGTATGAATACGTGTGTGTGTGTGTGTGTGTGTGTGTGTGTGTGTGTGTGTGTGTGTGTGTGTGTGTGTGTGTGTGTGTGTGTGTGTGTGTGTGTGTGTGTGTGTGTGTGTGTGTGTGTGTGTAGATGCCTTGTGGTGTTCCGATGATGGTGGATCTAGTCTCTTCACATTGCTTTTTTTGAAAGTGTGTGCCTTGGCGTCTTTTGGGGTTGGTGGCAAGTTGGTGCCTCAAGTAAAGGTCGTAACCTTTTCAGCACCAAGCTTTTTTTAGGCCTCTGCTCCGAAAAGTGCATCCCCAAACGAAAAAGGTGCAACCACTTGGACCACTTTAATCATTTTTACTTTTTTACCTTTTAAAAAAGAAATGTATTTTGTTCAGATGTGTACATATCAGTCTATATGTTAGTGGGTAAGAGTTAATGAAGATGGCACACAGAAAAAATATAACAATTTCAGGTCCGAATTGAAAAAAAACACTTTCTGGATATGTTTGTGATGAGGAAGTTGAAAGGTTTAAAACTCTCACAAATCATATTAAAATATTTTAACAATCTTCCTGCAAAGATTGACTTTGCTTTGAAAAAAATGAAGCAGAACAAAGTGACAGAGGTTTTAGTCCAGAGAATTTAGGCGAGATCTCCAAAGCGGCCATTTCTAATTTCAATTCTATGTTACTCATGATTTTCAATATATCCAAATACAGCATTTTACAACTTTTGAAGAATATAAATAATAATTACAAAATTTAAATTTCTAAAATTATATTTTTCCATAAAATCCAGTGGACGGGTCGAATTCAGAAAAAAACATTTTTGGAAACGTCAGATCCAGTAGAATTAAGGATGTTAGGGTTCACCTTATTGACCCCAAGCATGTAGGTTACGTTGAGCTACAGAGCCACAAGAGCTATGGAGTTCCCCTTTAAAAAAAATGTAGATCCAAACACCATAATGTGTCATGTCGGGCGGATGCATTGCCCCGTCCTGCTCCACCGGCACTGAAAAAGATGAGTGATTTATTTTTTTGCAGAGACCATCATTTCGGACTTACTTCGGAAGAAGATGTTTTCCTTTTCCTTGAGGCACCGAACCGTAGAATAAAATGTACAGCCGAGGTCCAGTCCCCCTTTTTTTAACTGTTCCATCTCATTTTTACCTTCGCATTGAAAATGCGGAAGGTTATGTTTTGATCGCCGTCTATTTATTTATTTATTTATTTGTATGCGTGTTGTATGCATAAGTCAAAAAGTATTAAACCGAATCACATGAAATTTGGTGGGATGATTGGTTATTATCCGGGGACCATTTGATTAGATTTTGGGATCGATCGGGTCAAAGGTCAAGGTCATGAAAAGGTCAACATCTTCTTTTTACCATAGCGCGGTCAATTTCTATCCAATTGGCATGCAACTAATGCCAACATGTTCATAATTCAATGCCCAATCTTGTGATATGCGAAGGTATGCGCTCTACCGAGTGCCCGTTCTAGTTGCATTTACTTTTGGCACATCCATTAAACATATCTTTTGAGAGGCGACTGTACGTAGGTGTAGCGGCTAGCACTGCCGCCTCACAGGTTGGGTTCCCGGTCAGGGCGGTCCCTCTGTGTGGAGTTTGCATGTTCTCCCCGTGGCAGTGTGGGTTCCCTCCGGGTTCTCCGGGTTCTCCGGCTTCCTCCCACAGTCCAAAGACATGCAGGTTAATTGAACTGTAAATTGCCCGTTGGTTGTCTCTCTCTATATGTGCCCTGAGATGGACTGGCGAGCTGCCCAGGGTGAACCCTGT
The DNA here is from genome assembly GCF_029220125.1 of Pseudoliparis swirei. NCBI lineage: Eukaryota > Metazoa > Chordata > Actinopteri > Perciformes > Liparidae > Pseudoliparis > Pseudoliparis swirei. The sequence goes on from NC_079404.1 coordinate 21,747,690, forward strand.
GACCCGATGTCAGCCGGGATCGGCTCCAGCGCCCAAACAGGACAAGCGGTTTGGATAACGGATGGAACTATATGACAGTCCGAATAGGACACTGGGAGATACCGAAACCCTGTAGCCGATATGGAGATTCCTAAATTGGACGGGTTTCTAACTATTCCCTTCTCGGCAGCGGTGATTGTTCAACTTGTATCGTCTGACACTGACATTAGCTTGTAACGCCTCATGTGAGCCAAACAAGCTCTGACTCTCCCGTGGATTCAGGACCAGTCTGGAAGAGTTATGACCCCCCCCTCCCCCCCCCCCTTGCAGAAACGGTTGTATCTCTGATTAAAACATTAATCAGACCTAAACCTGCAGCCGTCCGCTCCATTGATTAAACCGTCTCGTTAGGATACAGATGGACTGGGAGGAACACGGACGCTGATGTTGCATTACGTCCACGGGGCAGCAGGGGGCGGAGCCTCGGATCAGAGACCATCAGCACATTCTTCTTCTTCTTCTTCATCTTTTTCTTCTTTTCTTTTTCTTCTTTTCTTCTTCTTCTTTTTCTTCTTCTTCTTCTTTTCATCTTCTTCTTTTTCTTCTTCATCTTTTTCTTCTTCTTCATCTTTTTCTTCTTCTTCCCTTCTTCTTCTTCATCTTTTTCTTTTCTTCCTCTTCTTTTTCTTCTTCTTCTTTTTCTTCTTTTCTTCTTCTTCATCTTTTTCTTCTTCTTCATCTTTTTCTTCTTTTTCTTCTTCTTCCCTTCTTCTTCTTCATCTTTTTCTTTTCTTCCTCTTCTTTTTCTTCTTCTTTTCTCCTTTTCTTCTTCTTCATCTTTTTATTCTTCTTCTTCATCTTTTTATTCTTTTTCTTCTTCTTTTTCTTCTTCTTCTTCTTCATCTTTTTCTTCATCTTCTTCTTCTTTCCTCCTTCTTCTTCATCTTTTTCTTTTCTTCCTCTTCTTTTTCTTCTTCTTCGTCTTCTTCTTCATCTTTTTCTTCGTCTTCTTTTTCTTCTTCTTCATCTTTTTCTTCTTCTTCAGGGCAGCGCTCGCATCAGCACATTCTTCTTCTTCTTCTTCTTCTTTTACTATTGTTCTCGGCGTCGGAGTTTGATCGCAGCCCCGGTTAGCGGGCCGGCCTCTCGTCGTGTCCTCAAACTTATCATCTTGCATCCGAATAATCAGCTGACGGCACACGACGGCCGACGGGAGCTCGCAGGGGCGACTTTCCTGTAAGTCGACCGTGTGATTGGGCGTCAGTGTTGCAGCGCTCTCGTTGGTTAAACTCCTGTCTGTTTATGCGTCTGCCGGTCCAGCTGAGACGGCCGGTCTTTCCTCGAGGCGACAGGTAAACACGGGTCCGTTCACTTTTGTGTCTTTCTGCCATTTCAATTTGATTTTCCAAGTCCTTGAAACTGTAGAGCTACATTTCATCATAGAGCTCCGACTGCATCCAGTCGGGGGGGGTGGGGGGGCGTCTAGCGTGGCCGGCCTTGTTTACAGCGCAGCGGAGTTAATTAGCCGTTTTATGGCTGATTTACAGCCAGACAGCCAGACATAGAAGATGGCCGCTGCCTTGTCCTTGTTGCCCACTCAAGGACTTATCAAAAGGGGGGGGGGGCGTTAAACACACAACACATGCACGAGCAGGCAGACAAGTAGTCTGTTTAAATGAGACATTTGCATTTGTATGTATGTGGACACGTGAACCGGAAAAAAAGCACACGCACACCCACACACGGGTATATTCAGTAGACTCTAAAACTTAACACAGTGCTGAATATTACTTCCTCTTTATAATATAATTCCCCAATATAATTCCAACGTCTAGACCTATCAGACTGCAACACACACACACACACACACACCGAAATGCGACCCAGCTCACCTTCACGGTAGCTCCAGGGGAGTAAGAGCCGAGAGAACACCTCATATGACACCTCACACATG
>NC_079404.1:21754622-21764622 GCF_029220125.1 Pseudoliparis swirei
AAAGTCCTTTCTCTTTTCTCTCTCTCTCTCTCTCTCTCTTGTAGCACTTGATGAGAGAGCGGCAGCAGATGGCCAGTCGTCCCTTTGCTTCGGTCAACGTGGCGCTGGAGGCGGGCGGCGACCAAGAGGAGCTGCTACAGGTGAGCGAAAAGACACACACACACACACAACCAAAAAGTGTGCTCATTTGCACATCCGTGCTGTGGCCCGGCTGTGGGCGTGTGACCGCGTGGGCAACAGGATGCTTTGAGGAAAGTTTGCATTTGAGGCAATTTATCTAAATGCAAATATCCTGGAAGTGTTGATAAAAAAATATGTTTAAAAAAAATAAATATATATATTTATATTCAACAACCTGTGTGGGCGGACCGTGGACGGGAAGCCAAAACGACTCCGAGGAAGTCTGTCGCGACTCATCAAAGCGACAGATGTTCATAATTTCCGTTTGACATCGTTCGGTTCGCTCGGCGGGCCCAGAGCCACATCCCACAATGCATTGCACTGCAGCGGCTCTGCCATTCGTTTCCTGATAAGGCGCCAACAAACACGACACGGGGACCGCAGTGGGCTACAGGCCTGCAGGACTTTTTCTTTTCTGCTGAACTCAGTTGAGAGACGAGATGCATGTGTTTGGCCCGCGGCCTCGGATGGCAGAGCACGTCAACAAGTGCCCTTTTTTGGGATGTTCGGTGGCATCCTCAGGCTGGGGGGGGAGAAATGAAACTTCAATGGAGGAGTCCAATCAGTTTATTTAAACACAGCTGGACTATGAAGGAGTCGAGCCATCCCAAGGGGGATCAGGAGAGATGGGCAGCCTGTGAGTTAAACATGACTCACAGCAAAGGGGCTGAATACTTAGGGCCGTGTGATATTTCAGTTTTTCTTTTTTAATAAATTTGCAAAAATTTCGACATTGCTGTTTTTTTTCTGTCTTTATGGGGTGTAGAGTGAACATTAATGAGAAATAAAATAAACTTTTTTGATTTGAGCAAATGGCTGCAATGAAACAAAGAGTGAAACATTTAAAGGGGTCTCAATACTTTCCGTACCCACTGTACATACATACACATATATATACATATATACATATATACATGTACATACACATATATACATATACACATACATATACATACACACATATATATATATATACATATACATACACACATATATATATATATATATATATATACATACATATACATATATACATATACATACACATATATACATACACACACATATATATATATATTAGGGCTGTCAGCGTTAACGCGTTAATCTATGCGATTAATTTGGCCGCGTTAACGCACTAAAATATTTTAACGCAATTAACGCAAATCTTTATTTTTATTTTTTTTTAAACCGCGGCAGTACGGTTTGACACTGTTTCCGTTTTTAAAACAATTATTTCTCCGCGAAAATAAGGAGCAGAAATCAGTTTAACTCGTGGATGAATCAGTCGGGTTTCCTCCTGCTCCTCCTTCCTCCCGTCTCCCCCTCTGATACACAGAGCAGGGTTGCCAGGTCTGTGTGACAAAACAAGCCCAATGGCCAATCAAAACCAGCCCAATGGCCAATAAAACCAGCCCAAAAACCAGCCCAATATCAGAACTCAAAATATGCCCATAACTCCTTCATGATGCCCCCCTGAGATAGGAAAGTGACCCACTGCGAGCGTTCTCGGGGGGGGGGGGGGGTGCTAGTGAGCATGTGCTCAACTGTGTGCGCGGATGTGTCGGCGTGTACGTGATGATCTGGAGTCAGTTTGGTAGGATTTGGGTATAAATTAATTATTTCATTTTAAATATGGATTTTTATTTAAAGATATTCATGTAATTTGCATGCAAAATAGGTCTACCCGAACCAGCGGACAACAAATTCAACCCGCGGCAACACTTCAAAAGTAGCCCAATTCCGCGGGAAAACCGCGGACCTGGCAACACTGACACAGAGGAACGGAGGGGCGACGTGTCGGGTGACGCGGCGCGGAAAGAACTCGTCACACGAAACCTTCACTGTGATTGGTCAATCCGTTTGTCTGTCAACATTTCGGGGAAAAAACAACCAATGAACACTCAGTAAATCACAAAGGACCTCCCACCTCACAGGTTAGGCTCATTTAGCAGCCTGTCAGTCAGAGAACCAGAGAACACGGCGTGAGGACAATGAGCCTTATTTCAGAGCTGAGATTGTTCTGGAATGTTTGATGTATAACACGTGGGTATGTGTCACATGCAAAAGACTTTAAACGGTGAATTTAATTTATTTTGTAAAATGGAGAACATGCCCCCAGCCTCCAGAGGGTGAACGTGACATATTTGAATGTCAGTCAGTTATCAAGGCCACTGGTTCTGCTGCTGTTCAGTGGTAAAGATGACAGGACCAATGGGGTCTCAATATACTTCTTTTTTTTAACTAATCTGATGTTTCACTGAAGAAACAATTTATCATCCACGATATTAAATACCTCGCTGGCACTGTATATGTAGGAGCCTCTTTGAAAACACAGCTCTGTGTGAAGTTTTGTCTTTAAAAAGAAGGAAACAACTTTTAAGCGCGATTAATCGCAATTAATCGCGATTAATCGCGATTAATTAATCGCAATTTCAAAATGTGCGATTAATTAGTTACTTTTTTTTAATCGATTGACAGCCCTAATATATATACATACACATACATATATATACATACATATACATACACATATATATATACATACATATATATACACATACATTTATATATATATCCATATATACATACACACACATATATATATATACATACACACACATATATATATATACATACACATACATATACACATATATACATACACATACTCATATATATATACACGCATATATTCATACATACACATATATCCCCATACATAGATATGGTGATTGTTGAGGGTGTCACACAGTTTGTGACGAAGGTTACCGTGGCGATGGCGTGGAAGGCCGTCCCCTGCACACGGCGCCTTATTGGCTTCAACTCCACTATTGTTCTTTTGGACCAGGTCCCCCCCCCCCCCCCCCCCTCCTTATCTCTGGCTCAGCCCGGTCTCCCTCTTCCGTTCTTGAAGGTGAGAGACAATGGGGCAGAGCGCCATCTTTCCCGCCCGAGGTTAATTACGCAACATCTGCTTCACGGCGCCGCGAGCCGAGCGCGATCGCGCAATGAACGAGGGAGCGGGGAACAGCTCCACGCCGCCCCGCTGTTTGAACGCCGAGCCGGGGAGAGCGCGGCGTCAACAAACAGAGCCGTCGTCGCCCCTATTTCACGGCGTGTTTAGACGGCGAGGAACGCAACACCTGTGGTTTCCACACACACACACACACACTCACACACACTGAGGGCACGACGTGTTTAGTAGACGATGGATATGTCATCGCATGGAGAGGAGCGCGGCGTGATTAATGGAGGATTAATGCACGTGAAATGTGTTTTGTGTTATTTATTTCATAAATAATGCATCTACGGCGTCTTCCATAACTTATCTCCTACCGACAAATGAAAAGCAGAAGTAGCCTTTTCTCCCCACTTACTTCCTTTCCTTCCCACTTCCCTCCTTTCCTTCCTCACATTAACGAAAAACAACTCGAATATACATATTTATACATATTCACTTGAATTAAATGATGTATTATTAGATATTTGGGCCTCTCGGGTTTCTCTCAGCTGAACGTGAAATGAAAATACTGGATGAGAAAAGTAAACATCACAACATTCTTCGAGCAAAGTTCTGGATCTGGGTCTCCGGGGCCCGAACAGAACCAGGCATATCCCGACCCCTTGGGGCTCAGCCCCCCCTTTCTTTGAATCCTTTAAACAGCCCTGCCCGACACCCTAAGATATGCTTCCGTCACACAGGAAAAATAACCGGTTGACTAATCCAGATGTTCATACACGCCCACGGTGGTGCCCGCCGACTATCTGGTTCCTCTCTCCCCTCGTTGTGTTGCATTATGGGTAGAAACCGTGTCTCCTTGCGGAGGAAGTCGGGCCTCCCCCGAGTGTCCCTCCTTGAGTTTTCTTCCCTTCAGATCAAAGCCACAAAGACACTTTCAGGATCCATCACAACACTATAAATTCACGTGGACGCGTGGCGTGCTTCGGAGTCGTCGAGATGCTCAAAAGATGGACTTCAAATGCTCTCCAGGTGGCGCCGCGTCAAAGACAACCTTCGGGTTTTTCTCTCCATCCTCCGAAGACTTGCAATTAGAGGTACTTTTGGAGGCAGCTTCTCCCGTCGTTTCTATGTGTAGAAAGCGCCACGCGGTGAGGGTTCTGGGTGAGGGTTAATCTTTTTATAATGATACTGACTCTGTTTGTCGCAGCTGGAAAGATGTGGGTCTTTTTATTATTTTTATTACATTCTTCAAACAGAAGATATAACACCAGACCGTTTTTTTAACCTGGCGAGGTGACTGGGTACGTTTACCCAAACTGCATGAGCCCGGCTGGAAGTAAATGTGTTGGCCTGTTTGTAGACCATGTGCAATGTTTACGGTTTATAACTTCAAGGAACTCGTTCATTCTTTTGTTGTTGTTACATGCTGCTGCTTTCATACAATTTTTTAAAAGCTAGTTCAGCCAAATATTCATATTACTATATATATATATATTTCTTTTTATTTTATTTTAATATGTATGTATATATTTGTTTTAATATATATATATATATATATATATATTTATATACAGTATGTATTTAAAAATATATATATATATCTTCTTTTTAATGTGTATATATTTTCTTAGATATATATGTATAAATATAAATATATGTATAATTATATATATTGATATATACTGTATATATATAATCAAAAAAATATATTTTCTGTTTAATGTGTATATATAAATATTTAAATATATATATATATACATATATATGTATATATATATACATATATATTAATATAAAAATAAATCATGGAAGATCATGCGTCATTGGTATCATGACCGTGACTAAGTCGGATAAACCTTTCAGAATAGTTGCCTAATACTTTAGGAAATAGATTCCGTCGTCTTTGTTCATGTTGAATTCTTGATCAACACTTTTCACATATTTTAAATCACAGTGGACCTGCCGAGCATTGACTCGACGACTGACCTTTTGACCCCGAGAAACACCGGCGTCCCTCACTCGTTCTCTTCTTCGGGTCCCTTGTGTGTTGGTGGTGCTTCTAGCAACACGCTCCTGTCGCCGCCTCCTGCTTCTCGGTAACCACACGCCTCCATATGTTAAATAGCAGGAAAAGCCACTGCATCACAAACTATATGACCACCCTTTTTTATTATTATTATTATAATATATATATATATATATTTCTGCAGCTACAGGCCCCGCCTCCCGTTCCCCAACGGGCGCTTCACAGTGTGCCGCGGCTGCATTACAGCGCAGAGCCACACAGTCATCAGCATAAATCCGTGTTTTTTTCTCCACCGCCTCCTTAAAGTACCGCCGCTACGTCGTAAAAAGCCGACGAGCCTCGCCGCAAACCGGCATCCGGCGGAGAGAGCGGCGGCGCCCGCCTTACCGCTGATGAACGGCGGCTTCCTGTTTTCATAACGCTATTTAAAGCAGAGAGAAATGAATCAGTTTCACATGTTGTGTTTTTAATGTGGCGTGTTTATACTTTAATACGCCTCGGGGAGAGGAGGGTCGGTGGACGGAGGGATGGACGGTTGGGAAGGAAGGATGGAAGGAAGCAGGGGAAGGAAGCAGATAAAGGTTATTTATGACACCTGCGTGTAATGTACATTTGGTAGAAAAATACACAGCTAAATACTGATTCATGCACACACACACACACACACACGCCACTGCAGGCTTATCAGATAAAACAAAAGCGTTCATGAGCCTGAGAAGAAGAATACAAATGAAATAAGGTACAAACACACACACACATCTTCTCACACACACACACACTCGTTTGCATTCATCATGGACATTGCATGTGCGCTCATTCTGGTGGACGTTGGCTCTATTCACCACTTATTAACTCAATAACTCACGCCCCCACCCCCCATCAACACTAACAAGGCTAAAACAAACCCATCCCTCTTCATGTTCCGTTTGCACTTTAACAAAAAGGCTTTTTACAATATATTTTTCCTCCCTCTCTCTTTTTCTTTTTCTTTTTATTGTCAGGGAGATTAGAAAAATATGAAATGTGTCCAGGCCACACGTTGTTTTAGTGACCGGAGAAGGTAAAGGTAAAGATAAAGGTAAAGATAAAGGTAAGGAAGTTTATTGTCATTGTAAAAATACCCAGAAAAAAAAAAGTTGGTGACTCATCAGTGGGTACATCAGCAACAATAAAAACATCTATAAAAACATTGAGAACGGAACTTTAAAAATAAATAATAATACAAAATAATAATAATAATAATAACAACAAATGTAAAGTTATAAATGAATTAAAATAAAATAAAATAAAACAAATACAATTTTAATAGAATAAAAATGTAAGAAAAATTCAATTAAAATTGAAATAAAAAGAATTTATACAAATATACATAAATAAAACATAAAACACAAGCATCAATGGCTTAAAAGTGAACAAGTGTTATGTAAATGAATAACTCTCCTGATGGTCTTCAGGCATCTCTCTCTCTCTCTTTCACTGAGACGAGCCGTTCTGTTTATTTGTGATGACCTCATGAGAAACACTCTCTGACTCTGAGCTTTTTTAGCTTTCCAGGTGAGAAAATAAAAATACGAGCGCACAGAAAAAACAACTGAAAATCACACTCCAGACATACACTACAAAATATACGAAGCGCGTCGGTTTTTCGATATATTTTCATTCGACTCACTTTTTTTCCCACCCCATAAGTTGATTTAGTGTTATAATAAAAATGGAAAGTTCTCAGGAGGAGAGGCACTATATATATTTTAGATTAAGTTATACCACGTGAACATGATGGTGGAACTCGTCGACCCGGCTCAGATAAAACAAACACAATAACCTGCTGAGAGAATTTAAATCTTTACAGGACACGCAGTGAGTCTGAGAGGTGTCGTCATTTTGCCAGAGGAGCCAAATATGCTCATATTACTGCAAAATAATGACTGAAGTTTAAAGCTGTATCCAGAGTCTGTGTGTTTTTTGTATTTATTAATATTTATTTAAGTATACTGTAAACGGTTGTTATTGTTCATAGTTTGAAGCCACGGTTTATGTATTATTTATATTTATAGTATACTTTTAGACAGTTGATATATTGTTCAGGTTGAAGGACAAAAATGTGCCTTGGCAATACATTTAAAAAAGCCTTGATGTCGCCAATCGTTGTTTTGTATATCGGTTTATCACCGGTATCGTTTTAAAAGTATCGGTTTCGCACTGATATCGTTTTAAAAGTATCGGTTTAGCACTGATATCATTTTAAAAGTATCGGTTTAGCTCTGATATCATTTTAAAAGTATCGGTTTAGCACCGGTATCGTTTTAAAAGTAACGGTTTATCACGGTATTGTTTTAAAAGTATCGGTATAGCTCTGATATCATTTTAAAAGTATCGGTTTATCACTGATATCGTTTTAAAAGTATCGGTTTAGCTCTGATATCGTTTTAAAAGTATCGGTTTAGCACTGATATCGTTTTAAAAGTATCGGTTTAGCACTGATATCGTTTTAAAAGTATCGGTTTATCACCGGTATCGTTTTAAAAGTATCGGTGTATCACTGATATCGTTTTAAAAGTATCGGTTTAGCACCTATGTCGTTTTAAAAGTATCGGTTTATCACTGATATCGTTTTAAAAGTATCGGTTTAGCACCTGTGTCGTTTTAAAAGTATCGGTTTAGCTCTGATATCGTTTTAAAAGTATCGGTTTAGCACCGATATCGTTTTAAAGGTATCGGTTTAGCTCTGATATCGTTTTAAAAGAATCGGTTTAGCACCGGTATTGTTTTAAAAGTATCGGTTTATCACCTGTATGGTTTTAAAAGTATCGGTTTAGCACCGATATTGTTTTAAAAGTATCGGTTTATCACCTGTATGGTTTTAAAAGTATCGGTTTAGCTCTGATATCGTTTTAAAAGAATCGGTTTAGCTCTGATATCGTTTTAAAAGTATCGGTTTAGCTCTGATATCGTTTTAAAAGTATCGGTTTAGCACTGGTATCCCCCAGTGGGCGGGGTCAATGCTAACGTGCCTCGTAGCCAAAGCGTTGCCCTTCACTTCCAGTGGAGACTTTTTCTAATATCAAACTATACCCGTGTGTAAGAGCTCAGAGCGGTTTTGATCGAGAGAGAGAGAGATGTTTGTCGGGTTGGTATCTGCTCTCCGTCAGCCAGCGGGAGAAGCGGCAGCACGTCAACACATCCATCACTCGGGCGATCGGGATCTGCGTGATTGAGAGTCAATCCCCTCTCGAGTCGGCCCGATCGGATCAGAGCCGTCCGATACGCCGCATGGGGTTAGAGCGCCGGAGAAAAGATCGAGACACGCCAAGATCGATATGAGAAGAGCATATATCAGAGAGGAGGAGGATATCTATAATAAATCACCAAATTAATCTGGAGGAGAGAAAAAAGATCCTTGAAGCTAGATAGAGAGAATATGTAGAGAAAAAGGAGAATAATATAATATAGTTATATGGCCCAATAGAAGAAGAAAGAATGATCATTTCGATGGTTCTAATGCTAGTTAATGCTAGTTATTGCTAGTTAATGCTAGTTAGTGCTAGTTAATGCTAGTTAGTGCTAGCCACGCATGCTACGTCAGAAGAAAACTAAAAAGTAGGAACATGTAAATAAAAAAAATGATATTATTTGCCCAAATTCTGAACATCTCAGCTTTTCCATGACACTTTTTCTTCCTATTCTTCTTCCTATTCTTCTTTTTCTTCTTTCCCTCCTCCCTTGTGGTTCTATCCATCCCTTTTTGCCTTCCTGCTCCTCTCTCACTCTCACTCTGTCCAACATGTAGTTTAGTGCCAGTTTCAGGTTCAGCTGACCAAGCAGGCGCGCCCATTAACTCCAGAACACTCAGAGTGTGTGTAAGTGTGTGTGTGTGTGTAAGTGTGTGTGTCTGTGTGTGTGTGACTGAACATACCTTAAAACTGTCTGTGCAGGCAACATCATGACACTCACTAATAGAGATGAAGCACAGAAAATAAAGATCAAAATAATGAATGGTTGCAGACGGGGTTCACATCCCATAAAACGTTTCTATGACATGTTCCTTATGGTTCAAACCTAATATAGGACGAGGGGTGTGGGAGGGTCCATTATTGGACCAGGGGTGTGGGAGGATCTATTATTGGACTAGGGGTGTGGGAGGATCGATTATTGGACTAGGGCTGTGGGAAGGTCCATTTTTGGACATGGGGTGTGGGAGGATCCATTATTGGACTAGGGGTGTGGAAGGGTCCATGATTGGACTAGGGGTGTGGGAGGGTCCATTATAGGACTAGGGGTGTGAGAGGGTCCATTATTGGACTAGGGGTGTGGGAGGGTCCATTATTGGACTAGGGGTGTGGGAGGATCTATTATTGGACTAGGGGTGTGGGAGGATCCATTATTGGACTAGGGGTGTGGGTGGGTCCATTATTGGACTAGGGGTGTGGGAGGATCCATTATTGGACTAGGGGTGTGGGAGGGTCCATTATTGGACTAGGTGTGGGAGGGTCCATTATTGGACTAGGGGTGTGGGAGGGTCCATTATTGGACTAGGGGTGTGGGAGGGTCCATTATTGGACTAGGGATGTGGGAGGGCCATTATTGGACTAGGGGTGTGGGAGGATCCGTCAAACATGGGTTCTTTTGTCATGTGACCATCCTTTACCTTAATGTTGTAGTTTTGGGAGTTTCTTGCGAAGACAAAAGTTTATTTAAAAAAAAGACCGGTTTGCGAGAAATAAAAAATGATCGAGGAAAACGCACACCATTCAAATGAAGGTGGCATCTGGAACCGAAAATGGTTCTAGAGGAACCATTTCTGGTTCCACAAAGAACCGTTCACACCAGGGTTC
>NC_079404.1:21769622-21809622 GCF_029220125.1 Pseudoliparis swirei
CGTATATTTTAACTTTATCTTTAATTTCATCTGTTACCAACTAACATAGAAAACCTAAAACTGTAAATTCAGTGAGGGAGCGGTGGGAAAAAAAGGACGTTTTCAACATTTCTCATATCTTCAGAGGAGAGTTTATAAAGTGTAACATCCAGATAACCGGCGTGACGGAGATCCTCCTGTGCAACGCGACGGTGCCGCGGGGCTTTAGTGGAGATGAACAAAGATAGTGAGAAGGAGATGCCCCCCCCCCCCCCCGCTTTGTTAAAGAGCATTTGGGTGGAGCTGTATTTAACTCCCCCCCCCCCCCCCCAATAAAAAGAGTTCCCGAGCGGTTGTTGATAACGTCAGCTTTCAAGAGGATGAGTGTTCGCGACGGACACACAAAAAAGAGGTGTAGAAAATGAGACGGGATAGAAATGGAGAGATGGAGAGAGAGAGAGAGAAAGAGAGCCATTAGGAGGAAGAGATAGAGAGCGAGAGTGACGGGAGTAATGGGCAAGACGGAGAGGCCCGACGGTGAAGATTGTAAGGGACAGCGAGGGGAGAGGACCTGAGGACCTGAGGAGGCCATCAGGAGGGAGGAGGGAGGAGAGAGGAGAGAGAAGGGCTTCTTCACTAGCTGTGGTTTATATGAAGGGTTTTTTTGTGGGGTTTTTTATCCACAGTTTGTAAGTATCACTTAAGAGAAAGCTGAAAGGAAGCGGCGAAACTCAACAAAACGTCCTTAAAAAAAGACACGAAGAAGAAGCTTTCCCCTCCCTTGAGGTGGCTGGTGGGCGTTGACTAAATAGGGGGCGGAGTCAGAAGCAAATATTGTGAGTCACATAATGCATCGGCTGGTTTCCCCACAGCACGAAGCATGGCCAATACTATAATAATAATAATAATAATGAGTCAGACCCACCAATAGAAACGCCTCGCTCATTCAGCAGCGTAAGCCCCGCCCACTACGACCAAACAGAATTCTGAGATATTTTTTTTAGAGCGTTTTATTTTTTTTATTTTTTTAGCGAATACATATTTTTTTGGAACGAATTAGAATTATCTTTTTCGAGAGATGAATTATTTTTTTTGTTAATTATTTTTTTCCCGAGCGAAGGTTTTTTTTCGTAGACCGAAGGTTATAGTGAACGTTATTTTTCGAGGGGGAATTTTTTTTATTTTGTGTTTTTATTTTTTTGGCGAATAATTATATATTTTTTCATAGATTTTTTGAGAGCGAAGGTTTTATTTTGTGAGTGCAAGTTTGAGTTTTTTTTACAACGTTTTTTGATTTGCTGCAACACATTCTAGTTTCATCAGCAAAACTAAACATTCATTTACAATCGAGAGATGTCCTCTTTGTTTGCGTTTGTCCTCTGTGATGAGTGAGTTTCAGGCTGTTTGAATTAAAATAATCATTAAAAAAAATATGTTTTATTCATTTTAAATGGTTAAAAGTTCCTTTTTTTGTGTGAAGTTAGCTCAGAGTTTATTGTTTATTGGCCGGGGTAGACTCGTCTGTTCTCTATCTGCTTATTTAAAACAACAATCCCTCGCCGTGTCCTCCAGTAAATTACACGCTTATTTGGATGGTTGCTTTTGTGATTTTTCTTTTTCCACCCAGCTTTGATTTTGTGATTTTAGCGTCCGGAAAAAAAGAAAATAACAAATCAGCTGAAAGCTCTCGGAGAGAGAAATAAACAAACAGACGGCTCTTTAGAGGAAGATGAACCTTCTGACTCAATTTACTCTGAACTCGGACAATTTATCCACCGCGCTGCTGCAGCGGTTCACACACACACACACACCTGGAAATGCTGCTCAATCTGCAACAACTGTTTGTTTGAAGAGAGGAGAGGAGATGTGGAGGGGAGGGAGGAAGAATGGATAGAAGGAAAAGAAGGAAGAAAGGGAGGGAGGGAGGAAGAATGTACAGAAGGAAAAGAAGGAAGAAAGGGAGGGAGGGAGCAAGGAATGAAAGGACGGGAAAAAAGGAAAGGAAGGAATGGAAGAATCTCTCTCTACTGGACAGATCAACAGGATTCTAATATGGACTTGAACGGCTACCTGGACTCCACCTACCTGACTATTCCTCCTTCTTAATTGTCACTTCATCTCTCTCTCTTTCTCTCTCTCTCTCTCTCACTTATTGGGATTGGGTTTGGAAGGAAGCCAGAGAAAGCTCTCACAGGCGTAACATCACGCTGGCTCTGCATCATCATTTTCTCTCTCTCTCTCTCTCCCTCTTGCAAACCCAAAAACACACACACACACCGCATATGAAGATTCAGGAACACACACACACACACACACATTTCAACGTCTCTGCTGTTAGCCTTGTCATTTGGCTAAGCGGCCTGTTATTAACCACTGAGATCAAATGGTGTGTGTGTGTGTGTGTGTGGGGGGGGGGGGGGGGGGGTTACACACAGTTCTTCCACCACTGTGTGTTTATGCAAAGACCACATTGACAGATGTTGATGAGAGACTTTAATTGGCCGAGTAGAGACATGTGACTGCGTTTCCTCCGGATGATGTCATCGAGAGAGCTTTAGATTAATTTAAAGGCATTTAAAAAAAATCTTCTGACAACTCGAGAGCTGTATGTCAACACACACACACACACACACACGCTGACGGCAGTGTCAATCTAACTGCTTCTTCACGCTCGCCTGCAGCGACCTTCGGGGGCAGATCGGGGATCAAACCGCCGACCCCTCGGTCAGCGTCCGGACCGAGGGACCAACTCAATGCTCTGTTACCTTTGTATTCATACTCACCGTATTGATCTCATTTCACAGAGTTCACCTCCACCTGCTCAGGTATAAGTGTGTTTTTACTCGGGTTGTTCTAAATTTCATGTTCAGGGTTTTATTTATTTCTCAGATGATATTTTTACTCAAATTCAAGAGAAATAAACAACTAATAAATGTGTTACGCCTCCAGGGTGTCGTGTGGATACACGAGCAGCGGCTGCTAGACTCTCTGCAGGTATCTCACCTGTTTACACAAGTGTACGTGTGTGTGTGTGTTTTATTGTGGTGTGTGTGCACTGTAGATCAAAGTAACAAGTGGATTGTGACTACACACACACACACACACACACACACTGAGGTACTGTTGCTTTAAAAAACACTCTGACGGTCAATATGAAAGTGAACATTAATTATTTGTGTTTTTCAGTCAGAATGTGTGCGCGTGTCTTTTTTCCGGGAACATTGAGCGTGATTTCAAACACCTGCCCTTCACTGCGTGGCATCTCCTCCTCTTCGTCTTCATTTACTCACCGGCAAAAAACACACAATCGCAACAACGACTCGTTGTTTTGTCTTCGTGTTATCGCAATCAGGAGGAAAGTTGCCTGCTAATTGGAGTCAGCACTGTGTGTGTGTGTGTGTGTGTGTGTGTGTGTGTGTGTGTGTGTGTTTAGTGAGTAGGGAATTGATCATTTCCTGACACTCTGCAAACACAAGACAAACACAGGAGCCTCTTCCCTCTAATTATGCCGTACGCTCCAGCACTTAAACCTATTAGCACCGGAGGGGATGTTCAGGTGTGTGTGTGTGTGTGTGTGTGTGTGTGTGTGTGTGTGTGTCCTCTCAGTGTTTGCACCAGGTTGTGTTAAGCTGGTAACTTTGACAGCAGCCTCGTGTGCCGATGTGTCCTTTAATCACTGCTTCACACACACACACACACACACACGCACACACACGCACACACACGTCTGTATTTAATGATTTTATCCGGTTTTAAAAAAGCTTGACGGTCGTGTATATTTATATATATATTATTATTTTAATTTATTTATTATTTATTATTTTTATTTATTTTATATTAATTTTCTGATATATTTGATTGTAATAATTTAGGATAGGAATATATAAACCTATACCTTTTCAGTCTTTCTGCTTTGTATATTATATAGAATAATAATATATTGTATCGCAATGATTGACTGAATAAAATACACAACGATAAAATACACACACAAAATACACACAATTCTGTCCCACAGATGATTATTCTTATTTTTTTTTCTAGTTATAATTGGAGGTCACTGTGGTCATGAAATACATGGAGGACAGTTTGTTCTTCTCTTCAACCTGTATTTCCTATTATTGAGCACAATCTGCCACCAATGGCATTTCCTTTAAAACACATGTGGTGACATCATTCTGTAATATGTAGCCCAAATGTCATTTTCTGGACCACAGAGAAATGCACTAAAAGGTCATAACCGCACGTTACAGTTGGATATTTTATATTCATATGTCGGAAAACAACAGGAAGGGGGTCGGAATGAATCATTAAAACATGTGTGAAAGAGAAGATGCACAGGATTCAGAGCTATTTATATATACACGTGTGTGTGTGTGTGTGTGTGTGTGTGTGTGTGTATGTCTGTGTGTGTGTGTGTGTGTGATCACTTCCCCACAGACCACAGGGTCCATCTCTCTGACCTCTGCGGTACAGAAGGGTCAAACCCGATCAATAGCTCGATGCCTCCGCTCCTCCTCCTCCTCCTCCTCCTCCTCCTCCATGTGCATCCAGATGTAAGGAAACACGATCCCGGCCATTAAATACCATAATGCAGACAGCGAGGCCGTGTATACAGTCCAGCCCCCGAGGCGCCGTGCGGGTTACTCTGGTAGATGTAATACTTCCCTAACGGCCCAGTGTTTTACTTTTATGTTGTACTTTCTCAACATAAACAAACAAAGTTTATCTCGATAAAAAAAAACGTGAACATGCTTATTTTTGTCAATCTGCATACTGATGTTTTATTTTATTTTTTAAAGTCCTATACAAACAGCAACACAGGGAGTTTTTCCTAGAAAGAAAATTAAAACGTGCACATATTTCTCACTCCATCACTTTGTGTGTCTTCTTTGGGGGGGGGGGGGTGTACAATCCTGCGTGTGTAGAATCAATGTGTTGGCTGATGTCTACATGTGTGTCTCGAGACATCAGACATCTCGTCTGCAGCGGGGGCGGAGCAAGTCGGGGGTGGGGGGCTTTGATCCTGGGGGAGGTGGCAGCGTGGATCTGGAGATCTGTGAGAACATCCTTCAGGTAGTCCAACGTGTACTCATTGTGTACCTGTGTGTGTGTGTGTGTGTGTGTGCAGGCGGTGCCGAAGCCCATCGCCATGGAGCCGTGTTGGGGGAGCCGAGCAGGTGTTCTGACGGTGCTGCTGTATCTGCCCAGAGTCCCATCTGGGATACCTCCACCTGGACAGTCTGGTATGACTCTCACACACACACACACACACACACAAGTACACAAAGCACGTTACACAACCTGTCATTCCATCTCGGTTTTTGGTAACGATGATTTCTAAAGATACCCTGAAGCTTCTGGGCACATCAGTTAGAGATCGAACCGCCTCGGGTGGAGACTGTCAGGGAGCTGCAGGCCAATCAGAGCGCAAGAAACCCGGGCGGAGGGCTCGCCTGGTGACCTCATCGGAGACCTCGTCGACATGTGAATCTGAGTAGCGTCAACTGGGTTTCAGGCGGTTCCGTGAACGCCGTCGGCGCTGCCTCAATCAAACTTTGCGCTGATAATTTGGCGGGAAAAATGCAGATAATTTGGCGGGAAAGGGCAGATGCGTAATGACCAGCTGGATTAGCTGCCACGGTATTCATCACCAACTGTCAGACACTCACCAGAGCTCTCCTACCGGGGGGGGGGTTCTCCTTTTTTTTATTTGATTGCCCGCCGTGGATGTAAACCCGTCGGCCGTCTCCGGCCCGTGAAATCCCACACACATCTTTGTCGTGGCTCACAAAGAAGCAGTCCGCCGTGCCATTTGTGATCCCTGTTTTTTTCGCCTCCCGCTTTGACCGCATTCAACTGAAACGAGGAAGATATTAAAATAAAGAAAATAAAGTATCGCTTGGGACACAGATTCTAAAACGACAATAGACGGGGTTCATACGGTCATGGAAAACCTGGAAAAGTCATGGAATTTTAAAATGGTCATTTCCATGCCTGGAAAAGTCATGGAAAAAACTTAAATCATCAAAGTTTTGGAAAAGTCATGGAAATTTGTTATAATCACGTGTTCATTTACGCCGAGTTTGAAATAATTAATATATTTTTTAAAGAAAGGCACTCAAAATATAAGCCGGCGTACGCTCTCAATACGCTAAATGTTCTAAATTGTTCATGTTTATACCGAGATTTCAGTTTGGTCATGGAAATTTGGTTTAAAGTCATGGAAAAGTCCTGGAAATCCTTTGATCAAAATGTGTAAGAACCCTGAATAGAAATGGCTTCGCACAATTATTGCTAATCGTTATATACACGGCGACATTTTGAATATTTTTTAGCATCCCCTAACGATCCCCTCTGGTGTCAGAAGACCAAAGGCAGGAACCATTATAGCAACAGAGGTCCAGATGTTTTCAGTATCCACGAGACCACTACCTCAGTTCCCCCCCAGGGGGCGGAGCACAGACCGGATTGCGGGTGATTTCCACCCATTTTGTGGTTCTTAACACTGATTACAAGCTGGACACTTTCCACACAGCCGAGAAACTACGAGCCGATCGCTTCCCTGCTCATCTGTTGGTGCCGGAATAATTTCACGACGGATTTGTGGATCAGCAGAAAAAGAATTGAACATTCGAGCAAATCGGGCATTTAATTGTTCGCAAAAGTGATTTACTGGTTCAAGCCTATTTTTCTGCATTGTTACGGGAACATTTTGAGCTTGGAAAAATGTGATTTAATTGCCAGATCTCTGATATTTTACAATGAATCAGTAAATGCCTGAAGTTCTTGGTCTTTTTTTTCCTTTTTAGAGACAATGTTTACTGTTTTCTGCCGTCGTTTAGGGTTTCATTGTTTGGTGGTTTCGTAGGACAATCTGCTTAGCGCTCAAACTTCACTGCATTTTATATACATGTCATGTATTAATCGAGAAAGCAGAAAAAACAACACGATGGGAATTCTGCAGATTGACAATTTCTAGCGTACGGTTAAAAAATCAAACTGTTTATATCGTACGCGCTCGTTCTCTTAGCATCAGCGCGCCTTCCTCCGCGGTGTCGTGAATTATTCTGACTGACTCTTGCCGTGTGGCACGTCGGGTCCGATGCGGTCGGCGCTGCCTGGTTTCCATCCAACACTTTCTGTCGGATCGATTGTTCCCCTAAATGAGACTTCCGGACCTTCCGCAGCCCTGAGCTCACGTTGCCGCCACGGACGTACGACATGCGATACACACACACACACACACACATTGTCTGCAGCCGACCACCACGCGGCGGTGGAAATCTCTGAAGCATCTCCCCCCCCCCCCCCCCGTTGTGCACCGTCAGCGTGAAGCCGATCTTCTCTCCCTCCATCTCCTCATCCACCTCTCACACCGTTGGCCTCCCCAGACCTTTTTTTTTTTTCTCTTCCTCTCTTTATATTTATATTCTCCCCTTCTTTTTTCCCTCCTTCTCTGGGAGTCCTGCTGTCCGCGTGTGTGCTGTGTGTATGAAACTGGAGCCTCCGTTCCTCCACACAGGAAGCAAACGACTTCAGCACCACCAGAACCTGACTGAGCCGACCGGTAGCGAAGCACCGGGCTGGATAGAGATTTTTTTGTTTTTGTTCCCGAGCTCGAAAAAGGAGCTTCATGCTGAACAGAAGCCAAAGCCTCTAAAAGCCATCAGCAGGAGAGTCTAATCCGGAGGAGGGAATGAAGTGTGTTTGAGTGGGTGAGACACTGAGCTCATTGTATGATGATGGAAAATAAACCCGATGTTTATTGGTAACGAGTGCCGGAGGAGCAAATGGAAAAGGAGTAATATATTGCGTTTATAATAAGCTAAAGTCAATCAAAGAGTCAGAGTTCAAGATTGAAACCGACATTTGGCCCATATCTGAATCTACAAGAGGAACGGACTCTGAGAGTTGTAATTTGCTGATGACTAAAAGAGTTAAAGAAAGATGGTGGACTTAAAGAAACCTGCTGGACTTAAAGAAACCTGCTGGACTCTAAGAAACCTGCTGGACTCTAAGAAACCTGCTGGACTCTAAGAAACCTGCTGGACTTAAAGAAACCTGCTGGACTCTAAGAAACCTGCTGGACTTAGAGAAACCTGCTGGACTTAAAGAAACCTGCTGGACTTAGAGAAACCTGCTGGACTCTAAGAAACCTGCTGGACTTAAAGAAACCTGCTGGACTCTAAGAAACCTGCTGGACTCTAAGAAACCTGCTGGACTCTAAGAAACCTGCTGGACTTAAAGAAACCTGCTGGACTCTAAGAAACCTGCTGGACTTAGAGAAACCTGCTGGACTTAGAGAAACCTGCTGGACTCTAAGAAACCTGCTGGACTTAAAGAAACCTGCTGGACTTAGAGAAACCTGCTGGACTTAGAGAAACCTGCTGGACTCTAAGAAACCTGCTGGACTCTAAGAAACCTGCTGGACTCTAAGAAACCTGCTGGACTCTAAGAAACCTGCTGGACTTAGAGAAACCTGCTGGACTTAAAGAAACCTGCTGGACTCTAAGAAACCTGCTGGACTCTAAGAAACCTGCTGGACTTAGAGAAACCTGCTGGACTAAGAAACCTGCTGGACTTACAAAAACCAAGTTTACGGACATTTAAATTGAGACAGTATCCAGAGTGAAAGCACTGGTGTTGTTGTTGTTGTTGTTGTTTTCCTTCTCTTCCCCACCACATAATGCCTGATGTTTTGGACGTTCGCTCATCGCAGCAGCAACACACACATTTCCAGGAAATTAGTGCCAATAAGAGGCTTGTCAGTTCTAGTCGGGCCGCTCTCTCGGGGAGGTGAAGGCTCTTCTGATGTTTTCTTTCTCTCTCATTAAATCAATGAAATAGCTCTTGTTGTTAAAAAAAAAAAAAAAACCTGAAAAAAGTCAATCGTTGGGTCTTCTTGTTGTGAGCAGAGAGTCGTGAAAAGCCGATAAAAAGCGTTGGACCTATTAGAAACACGTAAATGGCCCACCCATCGTCGGTCCCCAGTCTCCTCTCCTCCCGCTGTCCCCCCACCCCCCCTCTCTTGATCCCCAGAGAACCATCTCCACAGGGGGTCAGACCTCCATTGCTGTTGGCGCGTACCAGCGTGAAGCTACTGCAGGCTAGCTCCGCCCACCCGCGATGAAACACACTTAAAGAGGAATCCTCGATGAGAGAGCCTTTTTTTTTAGCTCGCCCTCCATTCGCACCGTCTTCTCTTTCTTCCCGCCGTTTTCTTCTTTTCTCGGCGCCCCCTGAGCCGTGACCGATAATTGACCCCTTCGTACGTAAGAGGGAGGAACCCCCGTGTTGGTTTCGGAAGAGGCACCATCGTACAATCTGTAGTTTTCTCAGTTTCTTAACCTATAAATCCTCGCTGTGTCTTCTTTGTTCTCTCTCTCTCTCTCTCTTCATCATTCTTGTACTTTTTGCTTCAAGGCCTCAGAACAAGAGAGAGGTATTGCGGTATCAAAGGAGGCTCTTTCGGTGACGGGGGTTTGGACTTCTCTACCGCCGATGTGAAACCCTTCAGAGCGACGCGTCGGCAGGCACTTCGACGTCAAGGGAAGAGGGAGTGGTGGAGGGCGAGGGTCGGATTAGGGGGCATTGGCGTTTTGGACGCCTCCCCTTCAGATTCAGATTCGTTGCCGGAAAGGAACTGGGGCAACGAAATGTAGTTTTACATCTGACCAGAGAGCGCAAAGAAGCAGTGACACCATGAATCAAGAATCTAAAATGCAGTGCAGAGATGCTCAACAGTGGAAATGCATCCAAAGGTTCAAGTGACTATATTTAGACATTGAAGGTGCAGAGTGATTGGGGGAGGGTGTGGAGAGAGGTTGGCGATGATGGAAGGGAGGGGGTTTCCAGATGCGTCCACGTGGGAGGAGATTCGATAGCGGACCCAGAACACACACCTCCCATGAGGCCTCCAAGAGACTTTGGATCCCCCAGAAGCAGCTGGAGGGTGACAGCTGTACGAGTACGAGCCGCCGGGCCCCTGGAACTCATCAACGATGATATCGCCCTGGAAGAAAGTACCTTTTACTGCATTATAACGTTCGGAAGTAGCATAGACGATGAGCCAGTTGGAGTTAAGTATTAGCTAAGCTTTCGGTTTCACACTGAGATCTTATTCTTGGCTGCAGTCGCCAGTCTTTCATTCCCACAGCCGGTTCCCTGACATCTTGCTTCTGTCACATCTCCCGCCTCGTGGCGCGCCTCCCACCGCCGCCGCCGTTTGATGGAGTTCACCGAGCCGCACACACACTCTCAGTTTGGTGCAGTGGAATTGTTGAGGAATAAGAGAAGGAGAAATACAGTGGGCTGCATTTCTTTCTCAGCTGCTCTCTCTCTCTCAAAAGCGTAGATGGCGGGTCAATAGAGACGGAGGCGCGGCAGTATTCGCAGCCGCCTATTTCTTTTCCTGCGCTTATCTGTCTATTTAGCGCCCGAGATAGTGCCGGGAATATCTGAGAGGGGTGAGAAGAGGAAGAAAATACAGGTATTGTAAGAAGTCTTTGTGAGTAAAAATAGAAAGAGCAACGAGAGAGAGAGAAAAGGGGGAGAGGGGAGGTATTAAAAGGCTGAAGGGTTCGAGAAAACGAGTTCTTAAAAATGCTAAAAGCGGGTAAGAAGTTGGAGAGATGTGGTCGGAGAAGTCGGCGAGCGATTGAAGGAGTTGCTAATTTTGTGCAGTAAGTGGTGAGAGCTCATGTCGACGCCCCCTCGGCCATTAAACCAGATTTGGTAAATCCTCAGAAGTAGGAGGAACATATAATCCTGGCTTTGCTTTGCGTCCTCGCCACTCGTCTCGTTTCCATTCCTTTACAACGTCTTTAGGTTTCTTTATGGAGGGAGAATTCCATTAAATCGTTGCATAATTCTCAGGCTCAGGAAGGTTCAGCACACATGGAGGACTCTGGAGTATCTATATATAAGACCAGTTGGGACCACAACACTAATATACCAGAATTACCTGGGAATTATCAGATATACTTACTGTATATACATATTTATATATATATATATTATTACTGTGATTGCTCATAGAAAACCGAGGGAACTGCCCGACACATCAAACTCGTTCAGATTATTTTATCAAGACATTTCTCACAGTACACAGGTTCAACATTTAATGGCACCTGTGTTGTGCAGTGTGGGACTCACACTGGTCTGGACTTGGTCTTGGTCTTGACCTTTGTCTTGATCTAAGTTGTTGGCCTTTGCCTTGGTCTTGGCCTTTGTCTTGGTCTTGGCCTTTGTCTTGGCCTTTGTCTTGGCCTTGGTCTTGACCTTTGTCTTGGTCTTGGTATTGGTCTTGGTATTGGTCTTGGTCTTGGTCTTGACCTTTGTCTTGGTATTGGTCTTGGTCTTGACCTTTGTCTTGGTATTGGTCTTGGTCTTGGTATTGGTCTTGGTCTTGACCTTTGTCTTGGTATTGGTCTTGGTCTTGACCTTTGTCTTGATCTAAGTTGTTGGCCTTTGCCTTGGTCTTGGCCTTGGTATTGGTATTGGTCTTGACCTTTGTCTTGGTCTAAGTTGTTGGCCTTTGTCTTGGTCTTGGCCTTTTTCTCGGTCTTGGTCTTGGCCTTGGTCTTGGCCTTTGTCTTGGCCTTTGTCTTGGCCTTGGTCTTGGCCTTTGTCTTGGCCTTTGTCTTGGCCTTGGTCTTGGCCTTTGTCTTGGCCTTGGTCTTGGCCTTGGTCTTGGCCTTTGTCTTGGTCTAAATTGTTGGTATTGGCATTTGTCTTGGTCTAAGTTGTTGGCCTTTGTCTTGGTCTTGGCCTTTTTCTCGGTCTTGGTCTTGGCATTGACCTTGGTATTGGCCTTTGTCTTGATATTGACCTTGGACTTGGTATTGACCTTTGTCTAGGCCTTGGCCTTTACCTTGGTCTTGACTCTGTCTCGGTCTCGGTCTTGTTCTTGTCTTGGTCTTGACTCTGTCTAGCTCGGTCTCGGTCTTTTTCTTGGTCTTGGTCTTGGCATGGTCTCCATATACTCTGCCTTTGTGTAAGTGGTCAGGATTGCAACACGGCTTAAAGTATATTAAGATTCTCTCTCTCTCTCTCCTGACGAAGTATCTTCAGCCTTTTCGCTGTTTCACTCTCCCTTTGGCCTTCCTCCTAAAGGTAGGGAAAAGTCTGATTTATTAAATTAAAATTGATTTTGGTCATTTGCATCAAAAACATAAAAGACGGCGCTATGACAAAAACAGCCTGAGACAAAACATCGGCTGGCTTTGTTGACTCAACACAAAGACATCGTACAAATCTTCTCCTGCTTAAAACAAATGCTCGGTTAATGAGTAAAGAAGGTCAGAGATGTTGTTGGAGTATTATAAATATATATTTATCTCAGATGTGTGTCTTTGTACATCAGAACTATGAACCTTAAGTTCTAGGGTGTATCGCATAAGGTACCCTCTACGTAGTTCGGTGTTTCTCTTTCCTCTCTCTCGACACCCGGTGGCCAGTAAGCGTCGCTGCAGCTCTCGGTGACTTCCCTTCCCCTCTCGGCATCGCTCCTCTCCTCCACCTTCCTCCACCCGCGGTCCACCCGCCTCCCGCTGGCCGTCTGACTGCTTGACAGGAATCGGAGGGAAGCGCTCGGGAAAACTGAGCTCCATTGACCCGGAATGGATCTCCCGATACTTTGATCCTCCCCCGTCTTTGAAACCATCCGCCCCCACTGGGACGACCCCTCCACACCTCCACCCGCCTCCACCCGTCTGCCGGTTGACTTTTAGGCCAATGCTCAGCGGTATTTACACTCAGACGAGCTCATTTATTGGACGTGAAGGGTCGGTCGTGTCAAGCCACCTGTTGTTTCGCCGTTTGCTCTTTTGTTTTGTTCCTACGTTAGAGCTGCCATTTAAAGTTAAAATGATTGAACACACAGTTTAAAAACACGTCTGAGGATCAAGTAAAACGACACAAAGACGTACTGAAAAAAACGGGCTCAGATGCTTCACAGATATCCAGGAAAGAGAAGGTCAGAGCCCTAATGAGCACTGTTCACAACTTCTAAACCTCCTTTCAGGACTACAAAGCATCCGTCTCAACTTTTCGGGTGCATCCTTACACCTTTTGTGTGTCGTGTCCGACATTCGCTTCGGAGACATTCGAAATGTGAATTTCAGGTAATTTGGAGATTTTTTTTTCTTTCCGTTCCGTCCTGCATTATTCAAACAAGAAATGAGAGGCTCTACCAAACACGGTGAATGAAAGGCATCCTAGTTACTCGGGATCAAAACCTGAATCGCACACGCGTACATCAAAGGAGGACGTGGCCGTGCGCCATGTTTGCTGTTCTTTAAAAAAAAAAAAATGGAATCAGTGCCTCACAGATGCATAAATATTTGAAAATATCAACTGTTTGACTGACTTTGATTCGAGGAACAGACGATGCTGCTGTTTACTTTCATACTGGAGCCTAAGCAGGTCGACAGCCCCGGTGCCCTTAATTGAGGCCGAGCACAGACTCAGAAGCCGGGCTTTGATGTCTAAAAGGAGGGCCGGGGGTCCCGGGGGGTCTGGATATCAGACGTCTGCCAATACGGATTCCGGAGGAATTTGTGTCCCTTTCTAATGACCCCATTAGTCCATCAGGAGGAAGAGGAGGAGGAGGAGGAGGGGGGGTAATGACGCGTCAACTCACCTGACAGAACAATCACATTAACGGTCGCCACGGCAGCAAACGAGCACTTGCACTCACCTGCAGTATAATTACATTACTTTTGACCAATTTAGTTTAGCAAATGGGGATGTGTGTGTGTGTGTGTGTTCACCCGGAATCATCAACACAATTCTGATGGCAATTTGTCACGTAAAAGCTGTTTTTTGACGAGAGAATATTCAGAAGTGTCGGACCCCCCAGATGAATAAGTGTCTCTGAACTTTCCCGGTCAGCGTGGCTCTCGTTCGCCGCCCGGCGTGAGGCGAGCGCCGGTGGTTTGTGTGTCTTCGTGCATTTCACGGATCACCGTTTGTCATCGTGATGCGATGGATCAGATGAGCTTCCATCCCGACTCCTCCAGTGATAAACGGGAAATCGCGTCGAATTAAGACGACAAATGTGCCGAAGTTCACGAGAGCGCCGCCTGCACGCCAGGTTCAGACAGACGGAGCGTTGTTGTGATGTCTGGTGGAGGCGGTTTCATTGGCGTGAAATCGCTGCTGGCAGACGGCTGTCTGTCTGATGGGAGCAGCTTCAGTTCACTAATGTCTGAAATGTTGTTTCACTCGTCTTATTCCTCTTCCTCTTCGGGAGTCGTCTACTGAGCCTTTCCCTTTCTTTCTCATCACAAGTCCCCCTGTCTTTTCTGGTGTATATATATTTAACAAAGTTTGGATTGTATAATGTATAAGCGCATTTGTCCACTGAACGCGAACTATATCATTTGTAAACATATTTTTGGGCTTTGTTTGATTCTTTTATAAAGCTACATACTTGAGAAAAGTATTAAAACAAAATATTTTAAAATGACAATTTAAATCATTAATAATTTCCAAAACTCACGAATGTTGGAAGACAATTTTTTTTTTATATTTAAACAATAAGCATCGTATCTCATGTTTATTTAAGGTTTAGTGTGAGACACTTTTGCTTGGTTATAAAACAGTTTAATAATAAATCCTTCATGTGACGAAACCATAAGGAAGAAGATTGGCTATTTCAATAAAAATAAATAAAATGTGTTGATTATTCTCTAAATAGTTTTATAAAATCTCAGATAATTCCGTCGCATTTCAGTCCAAATCCCAATTTTTACTGTAATGTTAGTTTAAAAAAATATATATTTTTAAACATCACATAAGCATTTTGCAATTTTGTGTCAATAGACTCATAATTTCAGCTCTAAATTTATCTTCATCTAGGCTTAAAAAAGGACGACGTTTTGGCTGTCAGGATTGTAGAAATACTCCAAAACAATCTTCCATAATGAACAAGTGGGAACATGATCAAGTTGCCTTCAATGGCACTGCATTAAAGTGGCAATCTCACACACTCTCAACCACAAATTACCAACCAAAATGAATAAATGTCCGCATTGTCTGCGGCAGACCAAACAAACCAAAGTGCCAAAATGAAACAACCACAATGAGCCAAATTCCAACAGTCCAGCTGTTGCTCTCCGATCAGAAAGCACATAAACGTAACGTTCTCTATTGCTCGCTGTCAGAACTGCCAAAAATATGTAAGCGCACAGGTGCGTGCACGCTTACATAAACCTGCAGAGTCGAGTTGACACGCCGAGCGACTGTATAATCGGCTTTCGCCCGCAGGAAGAAAGAAAAGAATCTGAGAATCACTTGAGTGTGAAATGATGAAAACATCCTGCATCCAAATCATATCAAGAGCGCCACAGATTCTCCGTTTTGTTCGTTTGGCTCCAGATTGAGCTCTTGTCATGATGGCCGTGCATTGTCAAAGCCCGCGGTCGTCGAAGACGGGAAACCCACATTAACAGCAGCAGCTGCTGCCAAGGTGACACGATGCTGCGAGGCATCTGCCGCCGATAGCCCCGCCGCAGAGGGCGAGTCCGGGTGCAGATGCAGAAGTCCTTCTCAGAAATATGGCTTCCCGCCGCACGGTGAGAGGGAGACGGGTAGAGAAAGAGGCCGGAGGGTGGGACTTGCACCTCGGTGACCTTGCTGTAAGCTCCCTTGTTCGTGGATAAAATGTTTGCTGGATGCCTGCTGGTAGGATGACGTGTCTCCACCTCAGCTGAGGCTTTTGTCTTTGAAGAACAATAGGGCAGATAGCTTCAAGCTATTCTCATTCTCTTTATATATACACACACACACCTTTTTTTTTTTTTTAACATGTCTACAAATATTTTAAGAATGAAAATGTTTCACACATTTTTGTCTTTTATTTTTTTCAAATGTTCATATGTTATATTAAAAAATATATATATACCTATCAGTTTATTTTGTATAGCCTAATATACAACATTGTACCATTAGGGTTATACACTTATGCATGGTGATGAAGTATCACCGTTGAAATAGATCCCTCATTTATTAATGATAGAAAACCAGAGGGGACCCACAACACAACCCTGTGGAACGCCACATATATTATTATTGTTGCTTTCTTCTGTTCTATTCTCATTTTCTTTATTTATATATACAAATATATATATATACATATATATATACACACACACACTCACTTTTGTTTGACATGTCTACAAATAATTTAAGAATGATAATTTTCCAAAATGTTTCGGTGTCTTTTATTTGTCCAGATCTTACCTTATTTATATCCCTGTTATATTATACACTTATGCAAGGTGATGAAGTTGTACCATTAGAAACAGATCCCTCATTTAATACTGATAGAAAACCAGAGGGGACCCACAACAGAACCTTGTGGAACGCCACATTTACCTCCGCATTGGAGAGTGGAACTTCCGAATCCCCACAGATAGGACATTAATTGACACAATAACGTAGATGGTAATCAGCCGTCGTCAAGATATATATATACGATACAAGTATATCGTATTAAACAGCATGTTATATAATTCTGTATTTACTTTCTTTTTCTCATTGGACTTCTAGGTATTGCGATAGCCAGTGCCCTGGTGGACACGTCACAACAGCGACTAATGGACTTCAAAGAAAGAGGCCTGGGTTTGAAGCACCGCAAACACACCGTGCTCCACCAAGGGACCTGTGTATGATCTGGATTCCATCAACTCGGTCCCATCGTGACCCCGGGAGATATTCTTATGGACTTTAGACGAAGGGATGCATTGTAAACAAAAGGCAAAGCTCGCTAAAATTGGCTTGGAAGAAGAGTAAATATAGCAATTGTCTCATCAACGGGCCTCCAAACTGGAAAAAGTGGCACTCGTGGTTGAGAACTTTTCTTTGTTCAACATGCTGGTCTCGATGTCTACGTTGGTCATGATGAGACAGGAAACCAAGAACTGGAAACCCCACAGACACACAGCGAAAACACCACCGCTTTGGACTGAACATTTACCATCCGGCTTTTCCAGTTCCATAAGCCATACGTGGCTCTTTATCTCCTGGACTCGACTTGTCTGTCAAGCAATCAAAAGCCATATTGACAGAGGAAAACACTCGTTTTACACCGTTGAAACAAACTAAAATGGCGTATCGAGCTCCTGTGAAAGATATTGAGCTGAAATGAAGTCCTCCTGGCTCCGACTCATGAGCAACGCTGGAAAGAACAACGTGGACCTAACTTGATCCATGCAGGACACCGTAGTGTGGGGGGGTGTTCTGTGACAAGGATTTACTCGAGGAGAAAGCATCCCCTGGGAATTTTTAAAGACTACTGCTGTTCTGGCATTAAGAACGAAGATCATTGGATGTAAACTATTGAGATTTGTCCTTTTTATGAAATATATGTCGATTTTTTTCTTTCTTTTTTTCCCTGCACCAACATTTTAAGTTTTGATATGTGCTCAGGTCCTCTGGAATGGAACAGGGTCCATTGCCTGTAGCTATGGGCCTTAAACGTATCTGTATATGCACTATAAGTGAAATGCTTTACCAGTACATTAGGAACCTCTGTGGGATAATATTATGCAACTAATCATCCAAATGTTTATTATAGGCTGCAATGTAACCTCGAGGTCGTCAAACACACACACACACACACTGCTGATGGTATTCATTTGCCTATCAATTCAGTTATTACTGTGAAGATACACTCTAAACATCTTTCTCATGACCTCCAGTTCAATTTCAAGCCTGTTTACTTGTGATACAAAAACTTTTATGTAACATATCGCTTTATGTAATATTTATAAATTATGCAAAATACAGTTAAACAATTTTACAAATGCACTAAGGTTTTTTTTCTTTTTTTCTTTTTAATGAGAAGATTAAACGATGGATATTACAAAGAAAGTCTATGCAGTATTTACTTTTTATGCTTTTTCGTACCCTCAGTGTATTTTCATTTCCAAATATATATGTGTGTATATATATATATATATTAGTATATATATTTATACATATGTTTGTATATATATTTATATATGTATATATATTATATATTTATATATATATTATATATATATTTGTGTATATATATATTTGTATATATATGTGTATATATATATTTATATATATAGTTGTGTATATATATGTGTATATATATATTTATATATATAGTTGTGTATATATATTTGTATATATAAATATATATTTTTGTATATATATGTTTGTGTATGTATATATATACAGTATATATATATTTGTATATATATATAAATATATTTGTATATATATTTATTTATATATATATTTGTGTATAATATATGTGTGTATATACAGGACTGTCTCAGAAAATTAGAATATTGTGATGAAGTTCTTTATTTTCTGTAATGCAATTAAAAAAACAAAAATGTCATGCATTCTGGATTCATTACAAATCAACTGAAATATTGAAAGCCTTTTATTCTTTTAATATTGCTGATTATGGCTTACAGCTTAAGAAAACTCTAAAATCCTATCTCATAAAATTTTAATATTTCCTCAGACCAAGTTAAAAAAAAGATTTATAACAGCTGAGTGTTTGTCAAGGCTCAGGAAACCCTTGCAGGTGTTTCGAGTTAATTAGACAATTCAAGTGATTTGTTTAATACCCTACTAGTATACTTTTTCATGATATTCTAATATTTAGAGATAGGATATTTGAGTTTTCTTAAGCTGTAAGCCATAATCAGCAATAAATCAGAATAAAAGGCTTGCAATATTTCAGTTGATTTGTAATGAATCCAGAATGCATGACATTTTTGTTTTTTTAATTGCATTGCAGAAAATAAAGAACTTCATCACAATATTCTAATTTTCTGAGACAGTCCTGTATATATTTATATATATATAGAATATGCATAACATAGCAATTTTGTGTGATGTCTTTTCTTTCCCTTCACCAATTTTGTTAAAACCTTCATCGAATATTTTTAAGTAAATGTTCAAATGCACTAAGGTTTTGTTTTCCTTCCCAAATATTCCATAGGCCGTCTGCACCGTTGTGGTTCCACAGGGTCTTTTTTTGTGACTGAAATCACTGGGGACAAAAGGTGAGGGTCGAATCATTTAATTTCTCTTCTTTTGGGGCTTAAAATATTTTAAAATGCTGCATTTAGTGTCTGAATTAGAGATTAAAATAGCCATATTTTAATTGAAAAGAATAAAAAACGTCAACATGACAGTCTTCATGCACGTGTCCCGTCTATATATTAAACCTCAAATGTTTTCATCCTGACATCTTCTTGGTCTCCGTGAGCATAAAACCGAACATCTACAATTAAAACATGTCGATGTCCTTCCGTACGGTAATTGTAACCGATATGTACTCGGCGTGCTCCCGCCTCCCGGCGTCGTATGGATCGGTGTTCTCGGGACGTCAATAGGGTCAAATAACAAGCTCGGCCAAGGCTACAGACTCTGGCATCGAGTGCCGGCTGATGGAGTTACACAGATCCTGGATCAGCAGAATGAAAAAGTACCGGAACGCCTTCATTTACATTTCACATAAATAATTGGACACCGTCTCAACGGGTCCATCGGGTTTCTTGTCACGACTAAATATCACAGAGCGTGATACTGAATTCTCATCGTTAACTTGTTATCCACATGCCTCGCTTTTTTATTATTATTGTGCAATATCTAACTGAATTTAGGAAGGTACAAAAAAAAGGGGGGGGGGGCGTGTCATCATCCCTCAGTTTTGGGATCAAAACAAAAATGTCTCAACAGCAACTGGAACAAATCAGATGTTCACGAGCACATTTGACCCCTGAGCCAAACATTTCATTTTTTATCATAGTTTGTACTTTAAATGAGCATCCTTTAGAAAAAAGAGGAAGAAGAAGAAACTCAATACCAGTCCAGATGACGTGTATTTATGAAGCGTACGTAACATTAAATAACGTCCCTCCCAAGGTTGACAAGAGCTCACATGTATTTAGACTGTTATGCGTATATGTTTAGAGACTTACATATCAAAAGTCATTTTTAAAATATTGAAGCAGAGTGGGAAACAGTCCAGAGTTGATCTCAACTTCTTCAAGAATTACATAGTTTTGCGGGACAATCATAAAAGGAAAGAAACGACATGCATAAAAGGTATTTTTTATTTATGTATATATACATATATACTGTAGATATATGTATAGATATTTTTGTATTTGTATATACTTATTATTTGTGTATGTACTGTATATATATGTATATATATGCATATTTATATATAATTTTTTATTTATTTATGTATATATATTTATCGAATAAATAAATAAATATACAAATATAGATAAATGTATATTTATTTATTTATATATACTTGTATATTTTTGTATATGCATATATAGATAAATGTATCTTTATTTATATATACTTGTTTATTTTTGTGTATGCATATATAGATAAATGTATATTTATTTATTTATATATACTTGTATATTTTTGTATATGCATATATAGATAAATGTATATTTATTTATTTATATATACTTGTTTATTTTTGTATATGCATATATAGATAAATGTATATTTATTAATTTATACATACTTATTTATTTTTGTATATAATAACGCTTTCATGCCACTAAGAGCAGGTTAGCATCACACCGCTCACTCAGCTAGGATTGTTTTTCTTTTCCATTCAAAATGAAATCAAATAAACCGAACGCATATACGATCTATTAGCTATAATTTATTCGTGTTTAACCGCTCGCCATGAGTCGACCTCCATGCCCTAGAAGTGTGTTTCCACACCCTGTTTATTTGCCTTTGATTCTTTTCTTTTGAAGCCTCATTTGGGACTTGAGCGGCCTTCAGACCATTAAGCCGCTGCAGCCGCCGCCGCCATTAGTGACCAGGAGGAAGACGAGTTCGCCCTTTTTACACTCCTGGGCTCCGCTGTATTCCTTTTTTTCCTTTCTTTCTTCTCCTTCTCGAGATAAAAGACTGCAGTATTTAGCATTAAGTGGGCTGCTGGCATCTCCGCTCGGCTCAATACCTGCACATCAGAGAGGCGGCGGCGGGAAGTGGTGCACTCTCCCTTTTATCCTGATCCAAGAGGTTTTCAAACCAGTTGTGAGGATGAAAGGGGCGGTCGTGTTTTAGAGGAGAAGTCAATGGAAGAAAGCTCAATACCCGAAGACTCGGAACAATTGTGCGGCACAAAGAGGGAAAGAAGAGGAGCGGCTCAAAAACACTTAACTTTGTTGTGTTATGATATATGTTTGATATTAAACTAGAGATACATGTTCCTCGACGCCTCCAGTGGACTCATTCATACGCAAAGACAACGAGTTACGCATCTGAGGGACGTTTTAGTTTCTATATCGTGAAATAATGTGACGCTCATAGCTTTTCAATACTTCTTACGACATAAAATACTAAGGATGTCTTTAACATGTTAACTTGTTGTTTGTACCTATGTGTTTCATATGTTGCTGTCTCGTCCAGGTCACCATCAAAAAATATATATTTTTTTCTTTCTCAATGGGTTTCATCTGTAAAACAAAGATATATATATATATTTTTTTTAAAGATATTAAGAATGTTTTGTGATTTTTGTTACAGACTATATTATTACATTTTTTGACATAATATACTAATACTTTTTTCTATATAATTTTTTTTTTTTTCAACGTCAGAGCACAACGTCTGTGCTCTGGCTTTTTTTAAATTAATTTCTTCACAATACTAATTTGGGCTGCAGTCTGAGGGAGGTGAGGAGGCCAGGAAGAGATCACAAAGCACAGTGCCGTCCACACACACACACACACACACACACAAACCAGCAGCCAGTCAGCCAGCCTCAATGATGCTGTCAACTCCGCCATCTATTCCCAGCATTGCTTCGTCATGAACAGCTTTCTGGCCGTACAAAGAGAGGGGGAGGGGGTGGGTGGGTGGGATCGGGTCGAGGTGCCGGGTCGAGGTGACCCGTTTCCTGTCACAGAAGAACGTTTTCCCCATCGAGAGGAAACACTTTGTTCTATTCATACTTCTTTGTCGCTGTGTGATTGATGGTTTTCTGTTGAAGGTTTAAAAAAAACATTTTTAGAAGAAAAATAATGATATGAGGATTAAAACATCAAAAACCTTGTTGGCAACTTAGATTCAGTTCTGGGGAGAATTTTTTTTTATAAAGACATGGTCTATATATATATATAGTCCCTGTATATTATATATACATATATACAGGACTGTCTCAGAAAATTAGAATATTGTGATGAAGTTCTTTATTTTCTGTAATGCAATTAAAAAAACAAAAATGTCATGCATTCTGGATTCATTACAAATCAACTGAAATATTGCAAGCCTTTTATTCTGATTTATTGCTGATTATGGCTTACAGCTTAACTCAAATATCCTATCTCTAAATATTAGAATATCATGAAAAAGTATACTAGTAGGGTATTAAACAAATCACTTGAATTGTCTAATTAACTCGAAACACCTGCAAGGGTTTCCTGAGCCTTGACAAACACTCAACTGTTATAAATCTTTTTTTTTACTTGGTCTGAGGAAATATTAAAATTGTATGAGATAGGATTTTAGAGTTTTCTTAAGCTGTAAGCCATAATCAGCAATATTAAAAGAATAAAAGGCTTGCAATATTTCAGTTGATTTGTAATGAATTCAGAATGCATGACATTTTTGTTTTTTTAATTGCATTACAGAAAATAAAGAACTTTATCACAATATTCTAATTTTCTGAGACAGTCCTGTATAGCATTTATTATTTATTTATGTATATATACATATAGATACATGTATAGATATTTATTTATTTATTTGTATATAGTTATTTATTTTTGCATGTATATTTATATATATGCATATATATAATTATTTATTTATCTATGTATACTGTACATATTTATATAATAAATACATATATATATATATATATATATAGATAAATGTATATATTTATTTATTTATATATACTTATTTATTGTATATAATATAGTTATACATATATATATATTTATATATATATATATAGGGTCCATCAGCCTTCTACTTTAAGTACGTAAATATTTGTCCATCTGCTTTATACTCCACTACGTTATATAACTCATGTTCATATGACTAACACTATGATTGTGTTACCGCAGAATGCTGAAAGATAAATGAAGTTCAGTCTTCAGAGTGGTAAACAACCTGCATAATTAAACTCTGACTGGCTGAAGATGATTACCACGGAAACCCATCGATTATTGCTCATAAGCTATTTGTCACCGTGACAACCAGGAAGTCCCTCGTGATCCTTGAACAGATGTTAATTCATGCCGGAGACCCACCAGCTTTACGGGAAGCTTTATGACCTCTTCTTGTCAACTGTCTCATTACATGAAGAGAGCTTTTTGATATTGATAAACCATAAAAAACATTTTGTTTTCTATAGATATTTAATATCAAGATGAGGTCAATCCTGAGGAGGAGTGTGGTTCAGTTTCATTCCGGTTGTTATTCACACGGATCACCTGTCCTGGAGAACCTTGAAGCCAAGGTGCTTATTAGACAAACCCCCATGACAGAAAGATGAATGGAAGTGCCGTCTGGAACCGAATATGGTTCTTCAGAGTGATGCCGTAGAGGAACCATTTCTGGTTCCTCAAAGAACCTTTCAAACCAGGTTTCTTTAAAGAAGAATTTCCTTAAATAGTTCTTCAAAGAACTTATAATGGCTTAAAAGAACCTTAAAAAATGGTTCTTTAAGGCACCATTTCTGGTTCAACAAAGAACCTTTCAAGCCAGGGTTCTTTAAAGAACCATTTCCTTAAAGAATTCTTCAAAGAACCTTAAAAAATGGTTCTTTAATGCAACATTGCTTTAAGAAACCAGGGTTCTCCAAGGAACCATTTCCTTAAATAGTTATTCAAAGAACCTATAACGTTTTCTTAAAGAACATTAAAAAAAGTTCTTTAAGCAACCATTGCTCTTTGCTTAAAGAGTTCTTCAAAGAACCGATAAAGGTGTCTCAAATGAAAATAAATGGTTCTAGGTGATGTTTCTTCAGAGAACCACAACGCCTTTTAAAGAACCATTGTTTTTCTGTGAGGCCACATACATCAGTGCAGTCTTCTTCTTCTTCTTCTTCTTCTTTTTCTTCTTCGTCGTCGTCGTCTTTGTGTCATTTAAACATCTCGTCTGAGCAGGAAATCATCGTCTCTTCATCAAAGATCTCAAGTTATCGATCCACCAATCAGCTTCAGTCTTTAAGACGCTCTTCTTTAAAAAGAAGAAGAAGAAGGCGGAGGAGAAGGAGAAGAAGAAGAAAAAGAAGGAGGAGGAGGAGAAGAAGAAGAAAAAGAAGGAGGAGGAGGAAGAGAAAAAGAAGGAAGAGAAGAAGAAGAAGGAGGAGGAGGAGAAGAGAAAGACAAGAAGAAGATGGAGGAGAAGAAGAAGAAGAAAAAGAAGGAGGAGGAAGAGGAGAAGGAGGAGGAGGAGGAGAAGAAGAAAAAGAAGGAAGAGAAGAAGGAGGAGGAGAAGAAGAAAAATAAGAATATGAATAAGAAGAAGACAAGAAGGAGGCGGAGGACAAGAAGAAAAAGAAGGAAGAGAAGAAGAAGGAGGAGGAGAAGAAGAAAAAGAAGTATAAGAATAAGAAGAAGACAAGAAGGAGGCGGAGGAGAAGAAGAAAAAGAAGGAAGATAAGAAGAAGGAGGAGGAGGAGAAGAAGAAAAAAAAGAAGGAAGAGAAGAAGAAGAAGAAGAAGCCGAAGCCCTTAAATGTGTTTCCAATAGAATTTAACTTGATTCACGAAGGTTGTTAAATGTGTGAAGACAATCTGTCCCCTTGTGTGTGTGTGTGTGTGTCCCTGTGTGTGTGTTTGTATGCGTGTGTGTGTGTCCCTGTGTGTGTGTGGCACCGAGGACCGACGAGGCCACGGAACTCACAACGACAACAACGATCAACAACGCCACTGTTTTGGCAAAGACGAGTAAACATGGATCTGTGGCTCCTCCTCCAGAAGTCGCCCGTCGACCCGATGGCTCTGAATGGCGTTAATTGGAGGTGTGACCAACTGCCACTCCTTCTCCTCCTCCAGTCTCTCCATCATCACATCATCATCATCATCACCGGCAGCTCTCATCATCCACTGACTCCTTCTCAGAGGAAATGGGACTTTTTTTATTTATGGCCTCCTAATAAAATCCATCTGTGCGTGTGGAATGACGGCCATATTGTCCGATTCCCCACGTTCACCGGATTTGATATTAATAGCCGTCTTTACAGTTTCTGCTTCGAAGCCGACGTGTGTGTGTGTGTGGGCGGGGGGGGGGGGGCTTTGAATTCAGTCCTGTGTGATAGATTTATGCAGGAGGAGAGGCCGTTTGAATCGAAAGAGTAAAAAGATAAATGTATATTTGAAACAGTTAATGAACTAATATAAAAAAATAACCTCCTTTAAAGCCATCATATATAATATGCAATATATTTATATTATCTTTATATTTATTTATTTATATTCTTTTAAGCCTTTCTATCTCCCACCTTATCTAAATAAATAAAATATATTATATATTATATGAATTAACACACGTGTCTACAGCTGCATTCTTACAGTAAAAATTAATATTATGAATATTACTAAGAATGCTGTGTAATTATTTTATAGTATCAATGATTCAATTATTTTCAATAAATGCACAGTGTGCTGAGCTGTTTTCATTCATGAATTACATAGAAATAGTGAAACTCCATTAATTGATTTAATAATGTTCGCTTAGACAACTCAGACACAAAATCCAAGGAAATTAGGGTTACATGCATGGACGGATTAAGAAACCACGGGCCCCTGGGCCTGGACGTGTCAAGGGCCCCCCCCCCCCACCCGC
The DNA here is from genome assembly GCF_029220125.1 of Pseudoliparis swirei. NCBI lineage: Eukaryota > Metazoa > Chordata > Actinopteri > Perciformes > Liparidae > Pseudoliparis > Pseudoliparis swirei. Next base: position 21,795,449 of record NC_079404.1, read on the forward strand.
AAAAAAAAAAAAAAATCCCCAAAAAAAGTCACAACATTTTTTTTTAAATATAGTTTTTTTTTTTACATCGCTAACAAAACAGTCCGTATGGAACAACGATACCGGAGCTGAGCAGACAACATAACGCGAATTATATGACCATGACATGAATGACTTAAGCCTAGCATATACCGGCTATGGCGCATCGTGTCATATCATCATATCAATTTTGGGGCGGCTTTAGCTCAGTGGGGTAAGAGGGCCGTCCTGCAACCGCAGGGTTGTGGGTTCGATCCCCGCTCTCCCCATTAGTTGCAAGTCGAAGTGTCCTTGAGCAAGGCACTGAACCCCCAGTTGCTTCCCGGGCGCTTCACCGCAGCCCACTGCTCCTTAATAACTAAGGATGGGTTAAATGCAGAGAACTAATTTCCCCTTGGGGATTAATAAAAGTGTATATTCTATTCTATATTCTATATTCAATACAAAGTTAATAACAGCGACTTCACGCAGAGGCTCTGGATTAGGGGCCCCCTGAGCTCATGGGCCCCTGGTGCCGGTAGGCTCGTTCGGTAATCCATCCCTCAGTAGGACTATTGGGGCCCTGTTACTGACATGAATGACTTAAGCCCAGCATATACCGGCTACGGCGCATCGTGTCATATCATCATATTCATATCAATACAATGTTAAAGGGTACCTGTAGTGCAAAACAACAACGTGCTACATCCATTCGGCGCATCAAATAAATCATATTTACCCCGCCGCTATTGTCAACAAGTCACGCATAGCCCGAGGATTTACATTTCTTTGTCAAAATTCCGAATCCGTGGGCGCAGCCATTTTGCTAGTTATTTACTCATGTCAAAGCTAACTATGACGTAGAGTCGTTGAAAGGAATTCAGCCAATCCGGAGCCACTTCTACACGCGTTGCTTCTTGGGATAGATCGGTGGCCTCAAGAATTACACAATCTATATCAGGGGTGCTCAATACGTCGATCGCGGCGACCTGCCAGTCGATCGCGGCGTAGTATTGGTAGATCGCATGACATAAAAAAAATTGGCCCGCCCCCCTGTCACTTTCTCTATAGCGCCACATTACAGCAGCAGCACGTCATTTCTGTCTCTACGTGTTGCGTTGACAGTCCTCTGCCCGCCGTCTCGTGCGCGCGGAGCTCCGACACCGGCTTGCGCGCATCGGGACGGACGGAGCAAAGAAAAGTCACTAGCACCCCCGAACATGTCGGCCGAACATTGCATCAATGAAAGACATCTCCAGCGCTGGCTTATGCGCGATGTAGCTATCAAGCTCACGCTTTTGTGTGAAGCAGATGAGGTCTAATGACACTATATCATCGGACATAAGTTCGTGCTCTTTACAACAAATGCACTCTCTGTCTGTTTTTTGTGGCACACATTTCCCACAACTGCACCAAACGTCCGCCGACTTGCGTGCACGGTCCGCACGGTGAAGCATCTGGACCGGCGGTCCTTCGGCATCAACTTCATCAGAATCATCGCTATCATCGCTGTCACAATTCACTAAATGGGGATAGTCTGCTTTTAAAGGTTCAAACAAGTATCCAGTTGCTGAATCAGACAATCTTTCATCGTCCATATTCTCAATCTCTCAGCATTTGTTTGCGAGCGCTCGACGTTGTTTACATTGGTTTCTGAACACATCCGCTGTGGCTGGCTGTCGATCTCGCAACGATGTGACGTCACACCACCCGCGACATATTCAAGCTCCAGTGCAATGTCGCATGTCGGAGTTGAGGACTTTGAACAGCCTAAACTACGTATTGTTATTGAATACTGGACCGTCAGTGCATGAATAACCTTTAGAAACACATTATCTTTTGATCTGGCTACATATTGTTTTGCACTACAGGTACCCTTTAATCACAGCGACGTCACGCGCGGAGGCTCAGGCCCAGGGGCCCCCTGAGCTCATGGGCCCCCTGAGCTCACGGGCCCCTGGGCTGATGGGCCCCCTGAGCTCACGGGCCCCCTGAACTCACGGGCCCCCTGAACTCATGGGCCCCTGAGCTCATGGGCCCCTGGTGCCGGTAGGCTCGTTCGGTAATCCATCCCTCAGTAGGACTATTGGGGCCCTGTTACTGACATGAATGACTTAAGCCCAGCATATACCGGCTACGGCGCATCGTGTCATATCATCATATTCATATCAATACAATGTTAATCACAGCGACGTCACGCGCGGAGGCTCAGGCCCAGGGGCCCCCTGAGCTCATGGGCCCCTGGGCCTGGCCCCGGTAGGCCCGTTGGTTAATCCATCCCTGGTTACATGTGTAACAAAAATTCAACTAATTCCTAAAAAAATTATTGTAAAAAAAACAAAGGTGTTTCTTGTGTATGAAATGGAATATTTAAATAATGGCGAGCTTAACATAATATAAAAAATCAATTAAATCCTAAAAAATGTCTTGTAAAATAAAGGTGTTTCTCGTTGTGTATGAAATGGAAATATTTATATTTAAATGAAGTCGAGCTTAACATTTAAAAGAAATTCAATTAAATCTTTTTAAAAGTATTGTAAAAAAAAAAAGGCATTTCTCGTTGTGTATAAAATGGAATATTTAAATAAAGTCAAGTTTAACAGAAAGAAGAGAAAAATTAATTAAATCCTAAAAAATGTCTTGTAAAAAAATAAAAAGGCATTTCTCGTTGTGTATGAAATGGAATATTTAAATAAAGTCGAGCGTAACATAATACCAATACACATTGGTTAAAGCGGAGGGGGAAACAACTTCTAAGTGATTGCATTTTTCATTCTTTTTATGCAGCCTTTTACAGGAAGTGATGGAGTGGCGTTCCCAAAGTAAACACCTCCTGGTCTGACGCGTGAGTGCCGCGCCGCTCGCCGCCTGCAGGACGTGGAGCTAATGGCTCACTGGGAAAGTGATGCAAAGAATTACCACAATAAATCACATTTAAATGTCAGACTAATTTCCTGCCTTTCAACGGCGGCGGCGTGCGGGCGGCGGACCGTTTACCCCCCGACCCTCTTCTCCCGTGTTTGTATGCATCGCAACAGGAAGTGCGTCAGCAGACGCCCGCCGTGTCAACGGCCGTCGACGTCTTTTAAAGGACGTGACGTGGGCGCCTCTCTGAGCCTCCTCCACATTATGAAAGAAGAATGTTTTTTTATTACCTTCGCATTGAAAATGCGGAAGGTTATGTTTTGATCACCGTGTATTTATTTATTTATTTGTATGCGTGTTACTCACATAACTCAAAAAGTATTAAACCAAATCACATGAAATTTGGTGGGATGATTGGTTATTATCCGGGGACCATTTGATTAAATTTTGGGATCGACCGGGTCAAAGGTCAAGGTCAAGGTCATGAAAAGGTCAAAATCTACTTTTTACCAATTTCTATCCAATTGGCATGCAACTAATGCCAACATGTTCATAATTCAATGCCCAATCTTGTGATATGCGAAGGTATGCGCTCTACCGAGTGCCCGTTCTAGTTTCTTATGAATCACTTTCAGCTCTACGGGAGAAGAGAAACATTGAGATGTTCGTCGGCGCCGCGGTGAGACGACCTCTTCTCCTGGAGCGACAACGAAATGAAAGAGGCCTCACAGAGCGGCGCCGTGTCCACAAACAGTGGATCAACGTCAACGACAGCTCAGCACCACCAAGCCCTCACGTCAGGGTCCTCCCCCCCCCTTCACCCCCGAAGCCACCTGCTTGATTATGTCAAAAAATAATTATATGTCAATTATTATGAAAAACCTCACAGGAGTATGATGTCCTTATTGAGGTCGCATTTATTCATTTAAATATGTATTAAATCATCTTATTTATTTAAAATTCAACTTCCACATGAGGAAGAGAGCCCGGCCCATAGAGGCGTCAAGCTAGATGCCTGCATGGAGGGGCTCGGGTGCCCTGCTGGTCAGTGTGGTTGTGGTGCGGTGTGAGCCTTGAGGGGGTCTGGGGGTCCTAGTCCTCTTGCGGTCATTTGAAGAACAGAAGTAGCCGTATGGACGTTGCCGACAGTCAAGTGGAGCGGCTGAATGTAAACTCACTCGGCGGCCATGTTTGTTGCCAGTTTGACAAAGAAAAGAAGAAGAAAAAATAGAGGAAATGTTAAATAAAATGTCTGAAAATCTCTTTGTTCTTCGCAATTCCTCCGAGGTCAAATTACAACTTCTTTTTTAAATTTTGTATCGAACAAATATATTTGGAAAACATATAAAAAATACACTGCCGTTCAAAAGTTTGGGGTCACTTAGAAATGTCTTTATTTTTCAAAGAAAAGCACTGTTTTTTCAATAAAGATAACATTAATCAAAAATACACACTATACATTGTTAATGTGGTAAATGACTATTCTAGGTGGAAACGTCTGGTTTCTAATGAAATATCTCCATAGGTGTATAGAGGCCCATTTCCATCAACTATCACTCCAGTGTTCTAATGGTACATTGTGTTTGCTAATCGCCTTAGAAGACTAATATCTGATTAGAAAACCCTTGTGCAATTATGTTAGCACAGCTGAAAACAGTTATGCTGGTGATATAAGCTATACAACTGGCCTTCCTTTGAGCTTGAAATTTGAAGAACAAAATTAATACTTCAAATATTAATCATTATTTCTAACCTTGTCAATATCTTGACTCTATTTTCTATTACATTTTCAATTCATTTGATAAATAAAAGTGAGTTTTCATGGAAGACACGAAATTGTCTGGGTGACCCCAAACTTTTGAAGGGTAGTGTATATTTTATTTTTAGGCAATTTCTAAAAACTAAAAAAAAAGAAGTAGAACTTCAGATCACTTTTCATCCACTCAAGAGCTCCCATCAGATTCTCCTCCAAACTTTTAAACGATGATGTCACCCGTCTGGTTTCTCCTTCTATCTCCTCCAATGACTCCAACGTACACACAGGGTTCTGGGTGATTTAACAGTTTTTAATTATAACTTTTTGTACAATAGATTTTACATTTTCACAAGCTAAGAAGTTAACGATGCCGGATGGCGTTGAGGGAGTCTGCATCCTTCCCCCCCCAAAAAAGCCATTTTTGGTATTTTTGTAACAACAGATGAGGAATATGGAAGATGGACAGCAAAACACATTCAACATCTTTAACAGGTTTTTTTGTTTCTGAAGAACCACCACTGTGACGTCATATGAAGATATGACTGGGATTCAAACATGAATTATTACTCAATTCTGAGTCATGTAACCCTCATAAGCTCGTAATATTTCTCTTAAACGTTCCCTCAAAACTTCACACATTCATTTTGTTTTCATCTGTCGAAAACACCCTGAAAAAAAAGCCTTCATCGTTATAGTATAGAATATATTTGTCTTTAACCTTTCTCAATCATCATGCGTTGACAATCGTCTTTCTTGTAGTTATCATCGCCGAAAACCTCGGAAACTTTTTCAAAACGACAAACATTTTTTAAAAGATAGAAAAATAAGTTCAAAATCTTAGCCAAAAAACTCAAAGTTGAAGCGACATCATAAATGGTACAAAACAATATGCTTGGGAACTACAGGAGAGTTAATGTTGATATCCTCTTTCTCAGATGCAATAATATTCATAATCATGTACATACCAGAAGAAATATACACAGAAGTTGTAATAAAAAAACAATATTCAGGTTTATTTGATGCACTCTATATCGTATCTGAATGTCAAAATATCCACAATGCTCTGGACGTCTATTAGTCCAATATTTAGTTGTCAGCCATTACATACGCTGCATATTTCTGCTCGCTGAATAACATTTTATGAGTCGTGTTTTTTGAGAAGCTGCGTAAACCCGAGTGGCGTGTCGCCAACGCTCCGAACGGGCCGGCGTGCCACGCGTCGGAAAAGCAAGATCACTTCCTGTGTGGAGAATAAAAACAACAACAACAACGTATGCTTTTATTCTGAAAAGCAGCTATTGTCACCACCCGCCACGACACTTTCTTTGTATGTGAAACATCCTAATAAAGGGTTTCTGGCTCTGATTCTCGACACACGTCTACGTATTAGAAATGAACATGAACTGCTATGTGACTGTTTTATTTTATTTTTTAAATACGATGAATTTTGACCGTTTGAAGCCAATTTTGACCGTTTTCGTCGATAAATGTAACAAAAGAATAAGAGACAAAAGTGAAAAGAGTAGATTCAGCAGTTTGAGTTCTTGGCTGCTCACAACACACCGGGCTGAATATGATTCTAGCTGCATAAATATGGAGTTTAATTCCAAAGGTGCCGATCCGGGACTGAAATTCATTTCACTTGAGAATCACGTTGAGAGAAAAAAACCTACATTTTAACGCTAACGCGATGTGTACGCGGTATAAAAAGAGACATCTCACGGTGACGAAGACCTTCAAGGTACGCGAGGGTCCAGACGAGCTCGGCCGAGCTTGAACTACGGCCTCGAATATCGAAAGTTATCAAATTGGCCTGAAACTGACACTATGGGCGGAGCCACGGCCGAGGGGGGCGGGCCGGTAACCGACATCCCCGCGACGTTACGAGCGACGTGAGTGAGACGAGCGGGGTTGAAGCGAAAAGGTCAACGTTAGAGGTCACGCACCCTCTCGTCGACACACGATGTCAGATGACAGTTTTTTACGCAAAAAAAAAAGTCGTAACGCTGAAACCCGACAGAAAAAAGAACGCATGTGAGTTACCATTGAATATACACTCGACGACAATATTTTATCCTCAGCTTGTTTTGTGTGTGTGTGTGTGTGTGTGTGTGGACGCAGTGAATCAAAAGTACATGAAAAATAAAGAAAAAAATTATCATAATTCGAGGTGAAATTCGACAAACAATTATACAGCCACTCGTGAGTGGGGTGGATTCAGCCGTCCACAGCAGCGTGTGACCTGCCGTCATGTGACCTGCTGAGTATCACTACAGGTGTAAAAGAAAAAAGAAAAAAGTAGAAAGCGTCTCGTTTTTTGTGTTTTTGCGTGTTTTTTGTCTGCGTGTGTGATCATGTGTGTGTTTGTGGGTCTTTGCCTGTGTGCTTTTTGCCAGCGGCGGTGTGTGTTCAGCATGAGCTACGTACAGTTCAGACGCTCTGGGCGCAGACGTCCCGCCGCTCCCATGTTTTCAAGTCGCCGGTATTCTTACCTTCTTCTCTTTTTTTTTCTCAAATGTTTTTTTTTTCTGACGTCAAGCAAAAATATTCACGTCATTATCAAAACATACACACACACCACAGAGGAGACTGAATAACACCGAAAGAGGCCCGGGTGACACGATGTAGCCGTTACCGAGCCGACTTGACTTTTGAGCAAAGGATCCCACCGATGGCCTCGACACACACACACACACTCTGACCCATGATACACGTCGGGGTCACCTTCTTGTGGCGTATTGGAATGTAGTCCTCTCAGTATTCTCTCATTTAGGCCCAAGAGAGCAACACAGAAGCTTTAAATCCCTTCTTTTTTTTCAAACTAACCCAACGGGAACACACAGCCGAACCCTCGTTTTAGCTCACGGCCAGGATGCAAAATAAACAACAATAAAAACCACAGAATTCATTTAAAAAAATCACACAAAGGAGGGGGAGAAAAGGGAAAGTAAATGTAGAACAGAGAGAAGAAAGGGTTTGCTTTTGTCTTTGTACAAATGTGTTTTTGTCAGTCCGTCTGTGAGGCGGCGGGGGGTGGGCGGGGGGGGGGGGCGGCGGCTACAAGGAGAGCGCCAGCGGGCTGCAGTACCACAGCCAGAGCAGCGGGGGCAGCAGCAGAGAGGCGAGGCCCGCGCGCCGCCTGGAGACGGCCGAGTTGTTGACGATGGCGTTGGACGTGCCGTGGCCGTCGATCTGAGGGTCCTGGTGGAGAGACGGAGAATAGCAGGTTAAACACAAATAAATACATTTACTGAGAGGGCAACAACAACAACAAAGCAGAGATTGTTACGCCTTATAAATATATACATATATATATATATGTCTATATATGTATATAAAGATATATATTTATATATATATATATTTAAATATATACACATATATATAACATATATATACATATATGTATACATATATACACATATATATATACATATATAACATCTATATGTATATATATACATATAGATAACATATATGTATATATATATATACATATGTATATATATAGATGTATATATATATGTGTGTATATATATATATATTTGTTGGTTTTTGGATGTATATGTACTGTATGTATGTGTGTATATATATATATATGTATATTTTAACAGTTGTTTTTGTTTCTTAAACATTTTGGTGACCCGAGTTCTGAAGAACCACCACTGTGATGTTATATGAAGATATATACATATATATACATATATGTATAGGTATATATACATATATGTATGTATATATATCTTATATAAATATATATACATACATACACACATACACACATACATACAGTACATACAGGACTGTCTCAGAAAATTAGAATATTGTGATGAAGTTCTTTATTTTCTGTAATGCAATTAAAAAAACAAAAATGTCATGCATTCTGGATTCATTACAAATCAACTGAAATATTGCAAGCCTTTTATTCTTTTAATATTGCTGATTATGGCTTACAGCTTAAGAAAACTCAAATATCCTATCTCTAAATATTAGAATATCATGAAAAAGTATACTAGTAGGGTATTAAACAAATCACTTGAATTGTCTAATTAACTCGAAACACCTGCAAGGGTTTCCTGAGCCTTGACAAACACTCAGCTGTTATAAATCTTTTTTTTTACTTGGTCTGAGGAAATATTAAAATTTTATGAGATAGGATTTTAGAGTTTTCTTAAGCTGTAAGCCATAATCAGCAATATTAAAAGAATAAAAGGCTTGCAATATTTCAGTTGATTTGTAATGAATCCAGAATGCATGACATTTTTGTTTTTTTTAAATTGCATTACAGAAAATAAAGAACTTTATCACAATATTCTAATTTTCTAAGACAGTCCTGTATACATCCAAAGACAAAAAAAAAATATGAAAACAACCTTTCACCCCTTTAATTATCTTTACTTGTCAATGTGCATCCACACCCTGCGTCTATATATTTACGCAAACACATTAATATATGTGGAGCTAACGAGGCATGAGCGTCTTCCGGCTAATAGGTAAAGGTGAGAAAACATGAATTCCCTCTTTCTCCATCAGGCGGTCCTGGAACGTGTTCAGAGATAACTGCTTCTTTAAGATTCAAGATGTTTTTTATTTGTCACATACACACACAGGGTGTGCAGTGAAATGAAAGTGGCAATGCTCAGCAGGAATGTGCAAGGGCAACAAGTACACACTATTTACAAATAAAAAACAACACAATATTTACAGTAAGTGTGTGTGTGTGTGTGTGTGTGTGTGTGCCTAAGAGGGGCAGTTGTGTGGGTCTATGTGGGGGTCCTGGTGAGGTCGGAGTTCACAGTCCTGATGGCCTGAGGAAAGAAACTCCGTCTCAGTCTCTCTGTTCTTGCAGCGTGACTACGGAGGCGCCTGCCTGACCGCAGCAGCTGAAACAGTCTGTTGTTGGGGTGGTGAGGATCCTTCATGATCCTGCCGGCTCTGGTTCTGCACCTCCTGGTGTACAAGTCCTGCAGGGTGGGGAGTGTAGTTCCAATAGTGCGCTCAGCCGAACGCACTACTCTCTGCAGAGCCTTCCTGTCCTGAGCGGAGCAGTTGCCAAACCAGGCTGTGATGCTTCCTGTCAGGACGCTCTCTACAGCTCCAGAGTAGAAGGACTGAAGGATCCTCTGGGAAACTTTAAATTTCCTCAGCTGCCTGAGGTGGTAGAGGCGCTGCCTTGCCTTTCTCACCAGAGTGTACACAACGTGTGTGTGTACACAACGTGTGTGTGTACACAACGGAGGCGGTCCGGAGAGGTCCAGGCGGCGGCCGAGAAGGTTCTCATGAATCACGAGGCGGGTGGTTCTGGATCCACAGCCGGGTCCGGGAGTTTTTGTTTTACAGCTTGATGAACGACCACCAAACAAACCGAGCACGATGGCATCAACGGCTGCCGAGCGCCAGGCGCCATCGCCACGCTTTAGGAGTTTTATTTTTATGGAGAATTTTGGATTTTTTTTTACGGTTGCAGTTAAATTCCTGCTCGACTTTTTATTTCAAATGTAGCACCTATAAAAAAAACAGCGTATGACTAAGTAGAAACTTAAAAAGGTTATTTTCATATTTAAAATGCCAGTGGAAAGCAAAACATCTCCGTCCTGAGTGTGTGTGTGTCTTATATATTGGTGGTGTAACACACACACCACCAATATATAAGACACACACACCAATACACACACACCAATATATAACACACACACCACCAATATATAATACACACACCAATATATAACACACACACCACCAATACACACACACCAATGTACAACACACACACTAATATATAACACACACACCACCAATATATAAGACACACACCAATACAGACACACCAATATATAACACACACACACCACCAATACACACACACCAATATATAACACACACACATACCAATATATAACACACACACCACCAATACACACACACCAATGTATAACACACACACACCAATATATAACACACACACCACCAATACACACACACCACCAAAACACACATACCACCAATACACACACACCACCAATATATAAGACACACACACCAATACAGACACACCAATATATAACACACACACCACCAATACACACACACCAATGTATAACACACACACCAACATATAACACACACACCACCAATACACACACACCACCAATACACACATACCACCAATACACACACACCAATGTATAACACACACACACCAACATATAACACACACACCACCAATACACACACACCACCAAAACACACATACCACCAATACACACACACCACCAATATATAAGACACACACACCAATACAGACACACCAATATATAACACACACACACACCACCAATACACACACACCAATGTATAACACACACACACCAATATATAACACACACACCACCAAGACACACACACCAATATATAACACACACAACCAATACACACACCACCAATATATAACACACACAACCAATACACACACCACCTATGTGTGTGTGTGTGTGTGTGTGTGTGTGTGTGTGTGTAGAGCTTCTCCGCCGGTCTTTCCTCCCGCTAGTAAAGCTGCTAGCTAACGGCGGCTCGCCTCCATTGAATGTCGTTGGCTCATAACGGAGTCGTTTTATTCATGGTGACATTTAGACGCTGAACTTTAAAAGCCAGGAGATAACAACACGCCGCCTCAAAGACCGCCGCCCCACAGAGGAGGCGCCAAGGAATCACACGGCGGCGGCGAGGTCGGACGCTTCCAACGCCGAGTCGGCTCACGGGTTTGATCGCTGCAGCAAACTGCCAGCGGATTTACATTTATTATATATATATATATATATATTATATTTTTGGGGGTGTGTAAAGGTGAATCAAGTTGAGTCCAGGCTGTGATGTGAGTTTAACAACAAATATACCAGGAGTTCTTTGATAGTGACGCCACCAATACACACACACACACATATATAACACACACACCACCAATACACACACAACACCAATACATAACACACACGCACACACACGGTGGCGCAGTGGTTAGCACTGTCGCCTCACAGCAAGAAGGTCCTGGGTTCGAATCCCGGTCATCCCGTTCCAGGTCCTTTCTGTGTGGAGTTTGCATGTTCTCCTCGTGCCTGCGTGGGTTTCCTCCGGGTACTCCGGTTTCCCCCACCATCATAAAGACATGCACCGCAGCCTCACCCCGGTTCGTATGGATGTGAATGAATGTTGGTGGTCGGAGGGGCCGTAGGCGCTGATTGGCTGCCACGCTTCCGTCAGTCTGCCCCAGGGCAGCTGTGGCTACTGATGTAGCTTACCACCACCGGGATGACTGTGTGTGTGACTACTGGACTCTGTAAAGCGACTTCGGGATGTCGGCATGCCTTGAGAAGCGCTATATAAAATAAATGATTATTATTATTATTATTAACCATTACAGTCCGTTGTCATGTCTCTATTCATCTGAACTTGAGGGTTCAGTTTACATCTCTTTCCTCATAACGTAACCGTCAACATGGCCGTCAACATGGCCGTCAACATGGCCGCCAACATGGCCGCCAACATGGCCGTCAACATGGCCGTCAACATGACCGTCAACATGGCCGTCAACATGACCGTCAACATGGCCGTCAACATGGCCACCAACATGGCCGTCAACATGACCATAAACATGGCCGCCAACATGGCCGTCAACATGACCATAAACATGGCCGCCAACATGGCCACCAACATGGCCGTCAACATGACCATAAACATGGCCGCCAACATGGCCGTCAACATGGCCGTCAACATGACCGTCAACATGGCCGTCAACATGGCCGCCAACATGGCCGCCAACATGGCCGTCAACATGGCCGTCAACATGGCCGTCAACATGGCCGTCAACATGGCCGTCAACATGGCCGCCAACATGGCCGTCAACATGGCCGCCAACATGGCCGTCAACATGGCCGTCAACATGGCCGTCAACATGGCCGTCAACATGGCCGCCAACATGGCCGTCAACATGGCCGTCAACATGGCCGCCAACATGGCCGTCAACATGGCGCCAACATGACCGTCAACATGGCGTCAACATGGCCGCCAACATGGCCGTCAACATGGCCGTCAAAATGCCCGCCAACATGGCCGTCAACATGGCCGCCAACATGGCCGTCAACATGGCCGTCAACATGGCCGCCAACATGGCCGCCAACATGACCGTCAACATGGCCGCCAACATGCCCGCCAACATGGCCGCCAACATGACCGTCAACATGGCCGCCAACATGACCGTCAACATGGCCGCCAACATGGCCGTCAACATGACCGTCAACATGGCCGTCAACATGACCGTCAACATGGCCGCCAACATGGCGTCAACATGGCCGTCAACATGGCGTCAACATGGCGTCAACATGGCGCCAACATGGCCGTCAACATGGCCGTCAACATGGCCGTCAACATGGCCGTCAACATGGCCGTCAACATGGCCGTCAACATGGCCGTCAACATGGCCGTCAACATGGCCGTCAACATGGCCGTCAACATGGCCGTCAACATGGCGTCAACATGGCGTCAACATGGCGCCAACATGGCGTCAACATGGCCGCCAACATGCCGTCAACATGGCGTCAACATGGCGTCAACATGGCCGCCAACATGGCGTCAACATGGCCGTCAACATGCCCGCAACATGGCCGTCAACATGGCCGCCAACATGGCCGTCAACATGACCGTCAACATGGCCGTCAACATGGCCGTCAACATGGCCGCCAACATGGCCGTCAACATGACCGTCAACATGGCCGTCAACATGGCCGCCAACATGGCGTCAACATGGCGCCAACATGGCGTCAACATGACCGTCAACATGGCGTCAACATGGCGTCAACGCCATGCGTCAACATGGCGCCAACATGGCCGCCAACATGACCGTCAACATGGCCGCCAACATGGCCGTCAACATGACCGTCAACATGGCCGTCAACATGACCGTCAACATGGCCGCCAACATGGCCGTCAACATGGCCGTCAACATGGCCGTCAACATGGCCGTCAACATGGCCGTCAACATGGCCGTCAACATGACCGTCAACATGGCCGTCAACATGGCCGTCAACATGGCGTCAACGGCGTCAACATGGCGTCAACATGGCCGTCAACATGGCGTCAACATGGCCGTCAACATGGCCCTCAACATGGCCAACATGCGTCAACATGGCCGTCAACATGGCCGTCAACATGACCGTCAACATGGCCGTCAACATGGCCGTCAACATGGCCGTCAACATGGCCGCCAACATGGCCGTCAACATGGCCGTCAACATGGCCGTCAACATGGCCGTCAACATGACCGTCAACATGGCCGTCAACATGGCCGCCAACATGGCCGTCAACATGGCCGTCAACATGGCCGCCAACATGGCCGTCAACATGGCCGTCAACATGGCCGCCAACATGGCCGTCAACATGGCCGTCAACATGGCCGTCAACATGGCCGTCAACATGGCCGTCAACATGGCCGTCAACATGGCCGTCAACATGGCCGTCAACATGGCCGTCAACATGGCCGTCAACATGGCCGTCAACATGACCG
>NC_079404.1:21814622-21817122 GCF_029220125.1 Pseudoliparis swirei
CTAGTAACCAGCTAATAACTAGCTAATAACCAGATAGTAACCAGCTAGTGACCAGCTAGTGACCAGCTAGTAACCAGATAGTAACCAGCTAATAACCAGATAGTAACCAGCTAGTAACCAGCTAATAACCAGATAGTAACCAGCTAGTAACCAGCTAATAACCAGCTAATAACCAGATAGTAACCAGCTAGTGACCAGATAGTAACCAGCTAGTAACCAGCTAGTAACCAGCTAATAACTAGCTAATAACCAGATAGTAACCAGATAGTAACCAGCTAGTGACCAGCTAGTAACCAGTTACTCACCAGCTAGTAACCAGCTAGCGGCCAGCTAGTGACCAGATAGTAACCAGCTAGTAACCAGCTAGTAACCAGCTAATAACAAGATAGTAACCAGCTAGTGACCAGATAGCGACCAGCTAGTGACCAGCTAGTGACCAGCTAGCAACCACGGTTTGTGTGAGTGTGCGTGTGTGTGTAAATGTGTGTGTGAGTATTTGTGGTATGTATATGTGTGTGTGTGTGTGTGTGTTTGTGTGTGTCTGTGTGTGCGTCTCTTAACCTGGAGGCTGCCACAGAAGTGGTAGATGCCGGGCTCTGCGTTGACGTTGTTGTCGATGGCGTTGCGTTGGCGGTTCCTCTGGGTGGAGGCGGAGGAGGAGGTGGTCTGGACCGGGGACATCGGACTCCACACTCCCACATCCGTCCCGTTCCCGAAGGCCTGGATGGCGTTTCCTGCGGACGGAGATAAAGAGGCGGACCTTAGAACAGTGAACGACCAAACAGCACGCGGTTTAAAACCACCGAACGCCGAGACGTCCTACTGGGATGAAATGCTACGAACGCATCGCGCGACGAGACTTCTCCAAACATAAATCCTGCTTTGTAAAATGTAAAGTCACTCGAGCGGAAAACAACCGTCTGTTTCTCCTCGTGCATCAGGAGCTCGTTGGTCCCCACGTCGGAGTGAAGCTTCATATTGCACCGGCTCAACCACAATTAAAGGCGAGTTAGAAGGTACTTAAGTTGTGTTATCACCCCCCCCCTCCCCCCCCATTATAAATTCACCACACAGTCAGAAACCTGAGTGCTGAGGTGGCTATTTACCATTAGAGTCCATTAGTGGCCCTATTAATAGTGTGCTCTGGCTTTGATGTGGAAGACACACACACATCAGAGGAGGGCTGAGCTGCTGTTGTAATTATATTCTTGCCTCCGACGGAGAATAACGACCCCGACGCCGATGTGAAGGGAAGAGGAGCTGAACGGCATTATGGGTAAGTCTACATGACGCCATGTATTCACATCGGACCAGGGGATTGTCTCATTGTAGCAGATCGTCGCCTTCCTTGTCACTTTCATTTTTTTATTTGTTTGTGATATAAACATAAAACAAGTACAAAAATATCAGACATAAACATAAACATATATATACACATATACATACACCTACACCCATACACACACACACATACATATATATATACATATACACACATACATATACACACGCATACATTTACACACATATATACACACACACCCATACATACAGTACATACATATATATACACACATATACATACACATACACCCACACACAGACACACACACACCCATACATACATACTGTATATATATACATATACACACATATACATACACACACATATTCACACACACCCATACATACATATATATACATATACACACATACATATACACACATATATACACATACACACACATACCCTCCCCCCTCAAAAAAAACCACAACAACAATAAAACAAAAACAAAGAGACAACAACAACAACAAAAAGCACCCCCTTAATTATCTTTTACCTGTAAGTGTGTCGACACCACCCTGCATCTGTATTTGCAATTCCCTCAAAACCCAAATCTGACCCCTGAGTATTTGACCCCTCCTCCATATCGTCGCCTTCCTAAAGTAACGGCCCAAGTCATTTTCAGAAAAACATAAAGAACTTGTCCACATATTGATTTTATGAAATTGTGAAACGTTAAAGGAGGAGAACACGTGATGATGGAGGAGGTCTCACCAGAGGCCAGAATCAGGAGAGGATGGAGGCAACGGAAACATGTTGTCAACGAAATTATGTGTGTGCATGTGTGTGCATCTACGTGTGTGTGCATCTACGTGTGTGCGCGCTCACATGCGTGTGTGTGTCTGTGTGCGTCTGTCTGGGTGGGTGTGTCTCTGTGTCTGTGTGCATCTGTGTGCGTGTGTGTGCGTGTGTGTCTCTGTGTGTGTGTGTGCCTGTGTGTGTGCCTGTGTTTCTGTGTGTGCATGTGTGTGTGTCTTTGTGCATGTGTGTGTCTGTGCGTGCACGTCTGTGTGTGTGTGCGTGCGTGTGTTTCTCTGTGTGTGTGTGTGTTTGTGTGCGTGTTTGTGTGTGTGTGTGCGTGTGTAGTGTCTGTGCGTGTGCATGTGTGTGCGTGTGTTTCTGTGTGTGTGCGTGTGCGTCTGTGTGTGTGTGCGT
>NC_079404.1:21819622-21822122 GCF_029220125.1 Pseudoliparis swirei
ACTCACGGGCGTCACGTGTGCGTCTGAGGGTCCTGGCTCCTCCCCTCCAGGCCCAGATGCACTCAGCACCCTGACTTCCTGTGTGAGCGCCTCAGGGTGTCAGTCGTGTCCTTTCAGTTTCCTAAATATGAATTGAAGCCGAGACGCCGTCTCTGCTCCGTGAATGTATCGTCTTCTCAAAATCGATCTCAACGTTTACGAAACATTTAATTGTCGTCGCTCATGAATGAAGAGGAAGAGGAACTTCACTGGTCATTCTGGTAAATGCTTGTTGCCCCGCCTCCTCACCCCCCCCCCCCTCTCCTTCTCTCTCTCCCTCCCTCACTCCCTCTCACTCTGTCTCTCCCCCTCTCTCACTCTCCCTCCCTCTCTCTCTCCTTCTCTTTCCCTCTCTCTCTCCAACTCTCCCTCACTCCCTCTCTCTCTATCTCACTCTCTCTCCCTCCCTCACACCCCCTCTCCCTCACTCCCTCTCTCTCTCCCTCTCTTTCCCTCTCCCTCTCTCTCTCTCTCCCTCTCTCACACCCCCTCTCCCTCTCTTCTTCTCTCTAGCTCCCTCTCTCACTCCCTCTCTCTCCCCTCTCTTTCCTCTCTCTCTCTCTCTCCCTCCCTCACACCCCCTCTCCCTCTTTCCTTCTCTCTAGCTCCCTCTCTCCCTCCCTCACTCCCTCTCTCTCCCTCTCTTTCCCTCTCTCTCTCCCTCCCTCACACCGCCTCTTCCTCTCTCCTTCTCTTTAGCTTCCTCTCTCTCTCCCTCCCTCCCTCTCTCTCTCCCTCCCTCACACCCCTCTCCTCTCTTCTCTCTAGCTCCTCTCTCCTCCTCCTCCCTGTGACTCCTCTCTCTCCTCTCTTCCTCTCTCTCCCTCCCTCACACCCCCTCTCACTATTTCCTTCTCTCTAGCTCCCTCTCTCTCTCCCTCCCTCACTCCCTCTCTCTCTCCCTCTCTTTCCCTCTCTCTCTCCCTCCCTCACACCCCCTCTCCCTCTCTCCTTCTCTTTAGCTCCCTCTCTCCCTCCCTCCCTCCCTCACTCCCTCTCTCTCTCCCTCCCTCACACCCCCTCTCCCTCTCTTCTTCTCTCTAGCTCCCTCTCTCCCTCACTCCCTCTCTCTCTCCCTCTCTTTCTCTCTCTCCCTCCCTCACACCCCCTCTCCCTCTCTTCTTCTCTCTAGCTCCCTCTCCCTCCCTCCCTCTCTCTCTCTCCCTCTCTCTTTGTCCCTCTCTGTCCCCCTCCCCCTGTCTTTCCCGCTCTCTCTTTCAATCTCTCCCTCCCTCTCTCTCTCTCTCTCCCCCCATATTCCCTCGCTCCCTCTCTCTCTTCGTGACCCTGTAACCAGGCGTGTGTCAGGATCTTCAGAGTCGTCAGTTCCAGTTACTGCTGAGCAAGCTTAATGAGGGGGGGGGGGACACGGAGACCATGAGAAACGGGCCGAGCCGAAAAAGGAACCAGTACACGAGGGGGGGGGGGGGGGCTGAGTGTATTCCTCCGCTCTCTGCAGGAAGCATAGAAAAAAGACAACAGAGCGGAAAAAAACAAAGAGAGAGAGGAAGGAGGAGGGGAAAAAGAGAAGCGACAAAAGAGGAGGAGCGGAAGAACGAGAGAGCGGAGGAGAGGCGGCGCTCCTCGTCGTGTTCTCCGCCGGTCGGAGCGAGGAGAATCCAGAGCGCCCACTCGGCTCATTATCTTGAACGCACCGCCTCCTCGAGGACCTGTCGGGCGTCCGGACGGATCGATGAGGCGCCCGGCGTTCGATCGGCGGAGCGGCGGGACGCCTAATTGGTCGGTTAACGAGGCTGAAGGCGTTAAGGCCGACGCCTCCTGCTCCACGGTACACAGGAGACGACATCGCCGCCGCCACACCGACCGCTGAGGAGACGTCGACGCTTTGAGGTTTCCATCCGCACGCCGCATCCCATCCAGGCCACCGGACAGAACCTCTCAGGGTCGGCTGGACTTCCTCCAGGATTCGGGTTTCCATCCTTTGATGAGACCCAAATCCCCTCAGATCCCCGATTGAGTCTTTTGGGTTGAGCTTTTCCAAAAGTTCTGGAACTTTTGTCTTTCTCAGAGTGGAGGACAGAAAACCGGCGAAAGATAAACTCGAGCAACCAGATCAGAACCCGTTTAGACCGAAGGAAATATGACTTTATCTCTCATTATTATGACTTTATGTCTCGTTATTATGACTTTATGTCTCATTATTATGACTATATGTCTAATTATTATGACTTTATGTCTCATTATTATGACTCTATGTCTCATTATTATGACTTTATGTCTCATTATTATGACTTTATGTCTCATTATTAGGACTCTATGTCTAATTATTATGACTTTATGTCTCATTATTATGACTATATGTCTAATTATTATGACTATATGTCAAATTATTATGTCTATATCTCATTATTATGACTTTATGTCTCATTATCATGACTTTATCTCACATTATTATGACTTTATCTCACATTATTATGACTTTATGTCTCATTATTATGAC
>NC_079404.1:21827122-21869622 GCF_029220125.1 Pseudoliparis swirei
ACCGGCCCTGGAGGTACAGATGGGAAAGCAGACGTTCTTTTTTTGTTGTTGTTTTTTGCGGAAGGTTATGTTTTGATCGGCGTGTATTTATTTATTTATTTATATGCGTGCTACTCGCAAAAGTCAAAAAGTATGAAACCGAATCGCATGACATTTGGTGGGATGATTGGTTATTATCCGGGGACCATTTGATTAGATTTTGGTATCGATCGGGTCAAAGGTCAAGGTCATGGAAAGGTCAACATCTTCTTTTTACCATAGCACGGTCAATTTCTATCCAATTGGCATGCAACTAATGCCAACATGTTTATAATTCAATGCCCAATCTTGTGATATGTGAAGGTATGCGCTCTACCGAGTGCCCGTTCTAGTTTTGTTTTGTTTTGTCTTGTTTTCATCTTATGATGTTAAAAGAACATCATCCTTCTGTGGTGTTTCTACAAGGTTATACATTTGTGTATTTTATTTTTGTAAAATAATACTTTCAGTATAACAAACTGTAAATTCTGGCTATTTCACTCCAAATATCCTGTAAAAAAAAATGTTGTTCATAAAAATAAATCTTCAAAAAAAAAGGAAAAGCAGACGTGAGCGCGGCGTACCTGCAGATGTAGTTGGTCTTGCACGCCGCCTGCAGCTCCAGGCAGTTGGGCTTCTGCTTCTCTTCGTAGGAGCAGACGGGCACGATGGTCTGGCGCCGGCGCTCCGAGCACGCCGTCTGGTCGCTGAGCGGGCACGAGCAGTACAGCATGCCGTAGCTGTGCTTGGGAGGAACCTGCGGGAAGCCGACGCCACGTTAGCGGCACGCGGGAGCCTCCATTCCGGTCGTTCTTTATTCTCCTTTTGGTCGTTTTTCCCCTTTCTGTCGATGAAATCTGAATTCCCGTCGATGTTTCGTCGCGTGTCGATCCCCCGCGGTGGCTACTGCTCCGCGTGTCCCGTTTATTACAATGCAAACTGATCCTGACGGCGTGGGAAATTGCAAACTCATCACTTATCGTTGGCAGGAGGGTTTTCCAGGTTCAAAGTTCCGTGAGCCTCTATTAATATTAATAAATGGAGTTAAAACGAACCACCGAATCTCGTGGTTACATGCATTATAGATTATAGTTGACGGCGTATAGTGGTCAGGTGGTAACCGCAACAATAGGGCGACGCTTTATGAATCATTGTGTCACAACGGTCTCTCGTGCATATTTAACATCGCTCCAGAAGAACAACAACGCATCGGGATGCCCGACGCTCGATGGGAACCACACAGTGAGGCCTCAAGAGAAGAATGACGGTTTTTATCTGCAACACAAAGACGACTGGAGGCCCCACACACAGTTCTATAATGTGGAAGAATAAAAAAATTCAAATTAGACTCAATCGCAATGTCGTTTATGGGGACAAATGCTGGAATTTCTGGTTTGTTTGTTTTGTTTTTGTTTTATATCTATACGGCTCTTTGGAACAAGTTTTTTAATCAATCTTAGGTTCGGGCACGTATGAGCTGGATAGTTTCTGCCTTAACCCTCTCGCTCAGCCACATGTATCTTTTTTTTATTTTTTATAACTGGTGGTTTTATATTTTGCTGATCGAAATAAAGAAATAAACTCGTTCATTCTCTGTCGTTTGTTTCTGTCGGTATTGATTCACGTCGTCGCTCACTGGAGGAGATCCCGGGCAAGTTATTCCAGAGCGTTGTTATGACGACGTCTCGCATCGTTTCTACTTCTTTTTTTGTTTTTTACAACACGGGACGAAGAGCAAAAAAAATACTTTTTGTGTTTGATTACTGAAATCGCACAACGTTGATTATTCATTGTGATTATAATTGTTTTAAACCCCCGTCTCACGTATACATAAAAAGATAAATATATTCTTCATTTTGAAGCAGGTCCTTCGTGAGAGACGTTCAGCTTTTTATCAGATATCAGTCATTTTGGACCCCCCTGCTGTATTTGGATATATTGAACATCATGAGTAATATGTGGAATATATGGTTTGTTACATGAGAAAATTAAAATCTAAATTTGCCAAAATGACCACCAAAATGGCGGCTTTGACACATTTTAGGTTTTTTTGGTACTAAAACCTCTCTCACTTTGTTCCGCTTCACTTTTTCATGGTCAAACTTTGCAGGAAGAATGTTAACACATTTTGAGCTGATTTGTGAGAGTTTTAAACCCTTGTAACCTCCTCATTACAAACATATAATCATCCTGGAAGTGTTTTTTTTCAATTCGGATCTGACATTTTTATATTTTTTCTGTGTGCCATCTTCATTTACTCTTACCCAGTAACATATAGACTGATATGTACACATCCCGACAAAATATATATATTTTTTAAAAGGTAAAACTGTAGAAATGATTAAAGTAGCCCTCGTGGTTGCAGAGATACAGCCTTTTTAATTTGGGGATGCACTTTTCGGAGCAGAGGCCTAAAGAAAGCTTGGTGCTGAAAAGGTTAAAGTGTGGTGTCATCCCCCTCTTCTTCACGAGTGTGTCGGAGGTGACTCGCCTTGTCGAAGAACTGCCGCAGGGCCTTGTGGCACTTCCTCTTGTTGCACACCTCGGCGCTGGAGACCCGGCTGGTGCACGGGCTGATGTAGGCCGAGCGGTACTTCTTACACGTGTCGTTCAGGTTGCAGGCCTTGGCCGCGTTCAGACATCTGTTCTCCCGGGCCACGGCGGGCTCGCCTGGAGGAGGAGGAGGAGGAGGAGGAGCCACAGGGAGAGGGGAGGAGAAAAAGAAGAGGAGAACAATTTGAACGAATGGTGAGAATTGTGGTTTTTTTGTCCAAACAAACATCGATTAATGCAAATTGTAAAGACTTTTACATTTTTTAAATGCAAAATCGAAACACTTTCAGAGTGAGGTCGATACAAAAAGACGAGAAGAGCGCTGGACAAGTACAGTATCCCTTCCCCTCTCCCTCTCTCTCTTTGCTCCCCCTCTCCCTCTCTCTCTCTTTGCTCTCCCTCTCCCCCTCTCTCTCCAACCCTGTATCACAAAAATTACGTTCCCCCAGACCTAAAATGCAATTTGCAGTTACGTTTGACTCAAACGTATTTCTCTCCAAATTACGTTAGAATGAAACGTATTTCTCTCCAGATTACATTTGTATTTGACGTATTATAATTACAAATACGTCTCTGATGAACGTATCTTTGCCGTTTGTTATCTCTCTTTTCTACAATGCTGTTATGAATTGTAAAAAGCGTCCTCTAGTCTTATTTATTATTTTGTTATATATGTTGTTTCGCCTGCGTATTCTGACAGCAATAAGCGTTGTAACGGATCATATGAATTGGCGTGAAGACTTACTGCTGGTGACTCTCCTTTATTTTCTTTTTTTAGGTGACAATACATTAATTAAAACTCGGCCACTATCACCACCTCATCACCACCGTTACAGAGTTAGTCCCATACGGGTCAAATCAACTATTAAACTTGTTATAAAATGCGCATCTGTCCGTAATCTATACCATAAAGTTCACATTTTAACCTAAAAGAAAGTGCGCTTCCTTTTAACCTTTCAAAATAAAAGTCCGATTTATCTGTTAAGCGGAAGTAGTATGAAACGTCTATATTTATTCAAACAATACAATATAAAAGTCATACATACATCAAAATCAATAAGGAAAATGCTAAACAGTCAAACAACTCAAAACAATAAACCCTTCATGGCGTTATTTACAGGTGTGTTTACTTCTCATCAAACAAAAAGAGCAGGTACCCGGAAAAATCTGGGAAATAATAATTTGGGAATTGTTAATAAAACATGATTTACCCTTCAACTTCCACTGATATGCATGCAAACTAATACATCGCTTCACACACACACACACACACACTGACAGAAACACATAGACACTCACATACGTACACACACACACAGGCAGAGACACACACATATTCACACACACACACTCTCATACGCACACACAGACACACACACACACACAGACACACACACTCACACACAGACACACACACACAAAATGACAGACACACACACACACACACACACTCACACACAGACACACACTCAGACACACACATACAGACACTCACATACATACAAACACAGGCAGAATCACACACACACGCACACACACACACAAATACAGATGCACACATGCATACTCTGCAGACTGACCCTTGACCTCCCAATTGTCTCTCAGATATAAACCTACTGCTTTATATTTAATATATTATATTGACCTAAATGTAATACTTTGAGGTCGTGGGGGGAATCCCCTCCAAAAGATTCACAAGAGAAAATTGTCACCGTGCCAATAACCCTTATACGATCCTTAAAACCAGTCTTTTAGTTAATTTTTCAGACTTTCAATCAACTTAAAGATCTGGATTCTTTTCAGATTCAAAGAAGGGCCTCTGAATATGAATACCCTAGAGGTTTGGACCGATAGCTCTGAGTTAAGGGCCCCAAAAACAGGTCCAAAGGGTCAAATTGGGCCTTATTCTCTTAAATTTGCATATTTTTTGACAAGTGCAAAAATGGCCATAATCTCCTAAATATTCGTCCTGGAAATCCCAAATTGAACACAGACACTCAGGACAGGGCCTACAATGAGGTGATGGGGTGAAATTTCCTCCAAAACACCCACAAGAGTTAATTGGCTGTCTGAAATCCAGGACTTGAAGAGGGTGTGTGGTTTAACAAATCTGAGACCCTATTGTGAGCTTGGGCTGATTTTAGCTTGTTTTTCTTCGAAACATGTCAGAGCTTAGCTTTCTTTTGCAGGTTGTAGTCACTCCCAAATGGGGCCCAACCATGTAGGCTGGCAACATATAGCACTTAGCATCCCTGCTTGGGAGGGGTTTAAAAACCCGGAAAAAACAAAATACCTTCCTTCAAAGGTTAACAACTCCTTACATGTTTGTACTATATGAACAATTTCAATTGTATTCTACCCCATTTGGGAGTGGCTACAACCTGGAAAAGAAAGCTAAGCTCTGACATGTTTACCCAATTTGACCCTTTGGACCTGTTTTTGGGGCCCTTAACTCAGAGCTATCGGTCCAAAACTGTAGGGTATTCATATTCAGAGGCCCCTCTATGGATCTGAAAAGAATCCAGATCTTTAAGTTGATTGAAAGTATGAACATTTACTAAAAGTCTGGTTTTAAGGATCGTACAAGGGTTATTGGCACGGTGACAATTTTCTCTTTTGAAAGTTTTGGAGGGGATTCCCCTCATGACCTCAAAGTCTTATATTTAGGTAAATATAATATATTAAATATAAAGCAGTAGGGTTATATCTGAGAGACAATTGGGAGGTCAAGGGTCAGTCTGCAGAGTATGCGTGTGTGTGCATGTGTAAATGTGTGTGTGTGTGTGTCTCTGCCTGTGTGTGTCTCTGTGTGTGTGTGTGTCTGTCATTCTGTGTGCGTGTGTGAGTGTGTGTCTGTCTGTGTGTGTGTGCGTGTGAGAGTGTGTCTGTGTGTGAGTATGTGTGTGTCTCTGCCTGTGTGTGTGTACGTATGTGAGTGTCTATGTGTTTCTGTCAGTGTGTGTGTGTGTGTGTGTGTGTGTGAAGCGATGTATTAGCTTGCATGCATATCAGTGGAAGTTGTAGGGTAAATCATGTTTTATTAACAATTCTCTAATTATTTCCCCAATTTTTCCGGGTACCTTCTCTTTTTGTTTGATGAGAAGTAAACACCTGTAAATAACGCCTTGAAGGGTTTATTGTTTTGAGTTGTTTAACTGTTTAGCATTTTCCTTATTGATTTTGATGTATGTATGACTTTTATATTGTATTGTTTGAATAAATATAGACGTTTTATACTACTTCCGCTTAACAGATAAATCGGACTTTTATTTTGAAAGGTTAAAAGGAAGCGCACTTTTTTTTAGGTTAAAATGCGAACTTTATGGTATAGATTACGGACAGATGCGCATTTTATAACAAGTTTAATAGTTGATTTGACCCGTATGGGACTAACTCTGTTACGGTGGTGATGAGGTGGTGATAGTGGCGAGTTTTAATTCATGTATTGTCACCTAAAGAAGAAAATAAAGGAGAGTCACCAGCAGTAAGTCTTCACGCCAATTCATATGATCCGTTACAACGCTTATTGCTGTCAGAATACGCAGGCGAAACAACATATATAACAAAATAATAAATAAGACTAGAGGACGCTTTTTATAATTCATAACAGCATTGTAGAAAAGAGAGATAACAAACGGCAAAGATACGTTCATCAGAGACGTATTTGTAATTATAATACGTCAAATACAAACGTAATCTGGAGAGAAATACGTTTCATTCTAACGTAATTTGGAGAGAAATACGTTTCAGTCAAACGTAACTGCAAATTGCATTTTAGGTCTGGGGGAACGTAATTTTTGTGATACAGGGTTGCTCTCTCTGTCCCTCTCGCTCCCTCTCCCCTCGCTGTCTCCCTCTCTCTCCCTTTCCCCCCTCTCTCCCTCTGTCCCTCTCTCTCCCTCTCGCTCCCTCTCCCTCTCTCTCTCTCCCTCTCCCTCTCTGTCCCTCTCTCTCCCTCTCTCTCCCTCTCCCCCTCTCTCTCTCTCTGTCCCTCTCCCCCTCTCTCTCTCTCTGTCCCTCTCTCTCCCTCTCTCTCCCTCTCCCTCTCTCTCTCTCTGTCCTCTCTCTCCCTCTCCCCCTCTCTCTCTCTCTGTCCCTCTCTCTCCCTTTCCCTCTCTGTCCCTCTCTCTCCCTCCTCTCTCTCTCTCTCTCCCTCTCTCTCCCTCTCCCTCTCTCTCTCCGTCCCCCTCTCCTCCTCTCTCTCTCCCTCTCTCCTCTCTCCCTCTCCCCCTCTCTCTCTGTCCATCTCTCTCCCTCTCCCTCTCTGTCCCTCTCTCTCCCTCCCTCTCCCTCTCTGTCCCTCTCTCTCTGTCCATCTCTCTCCCTCTCCCTCTCTGTCCCTCTCTCTCCCTCCCTCTCCCTCTCTGTCCCTCTCTCTCCCCCTCTCTCTCTCTCTGTCCCTCTCTCTCCCTCCCTCTCCCTCTCTGTCCCTCTCTCTCCCTCTCTCTCCTCTCCCTCTCCCCCTCTCTCTCTCTCTGTCCCTCTCTCTCCCTCTCCCCCTCTCTCTCTCTCTGTCCATCTCTCTCTCTCTCTCCCTCTCCCCCTCTCTCTCTCTGTCCCTCTCTCTCCCTCTCTCTCCCTCTCCCCTCTCTCTCTCTGTCCCTCTCTCCTCTCCCTCTCTGTCCTCTCTCTCCTCTCTCTCCTCTCCCCTCTCTCTCTCTGTCCCTCTCCCTCTCTCTCTCTCTCCCTCTCTCCCTCTCTCCTCTCTCTCTCTCTGTCCATCTCTCTCCTCTTCCTCTCCCCTCTCTCTCTCTGTCCCTCTCTCTCCCTCTCCCCCTCTCTCTCTCTCTGTCCCTCTCTCTCCCTCTCCCCCTCTCTCCCTCTCTCTCCCTCTCGCTCCCTCTCCCCTTGCTCTCTCCCTCTCTCTCTCTCACTCTCTTCCCCTCTCCCTATCTCTCTCTCCCTCTCTATCTCCCCCCGTCTCTCTCCATATCTCTCTCTCTCAGGTCCTTTTACCGTGAACCATCTCCATAGCAACATGGCATTATCCATCGTCCATTGAGGAATGTTTTTTATAAAAGCTCAATATTAGCCAGAACACTGTTGATGTTTTACTTTATTGGTATAAAATTGCTTCGCCAAATCTGCGTTTAGTCAAATCACTTTCAGTCAATTGAGAAATAATGAACCTGCAGCCCCTAAAGGTCTGGGTCAGTGAGCAAGGCACAGTTCTCTGCTCTGATTGGTTGATAATCCAGACTCGAGGCGAAACCCTGCTCAGGATACTTGTTCATTTCACGCTTTTATGTAAAAAAAAAACTTCAGATAAGATTTATACTCGATCGTTATCTACCGTGAAAATAAAAAATAAAAACAGTGACGTTCGACACGTAGAATACATCTTCAGATCATATCGTCACGAAAAACAAAAGCAATTCAACCCTCTGGGCCGCGACGTTTCCACGACAACGTGAAGACATGAAGCGAGAGCGGCGGCAGATAACGGGAGATAACCCCGGCAACTCATTCCTCTGTCTTTATCTGTGTGTCGGCTGATGGAAATACTTGTTTTTTATGTTTAATCGGCATCTCCATCCAAGTGTGTGTGAGTGTGTGTGTGTGAGTGTGTGTGTGTGTGAGCAGAGTTGTTGTAGTCATCAAAGCCCTGCTCATCTGTCAGCTTGCACTAATTGCCAGTGTTCTCCTTGATCCGCAATCAATTAACACGCTCATACAGCCTAATTCCCTTCCTGCATATTTCGGTGAAAACGTAGTATAAACAGCAATTTCTCTCTCTCTTTCTCTCTCTCTCTCTCTCTCTCTCTAACGAGCACCAATTAAAACAGGCGGAAGCCGGCGTGACAAACACACAGAAGCGATGTGTGTGTGTGTTGTGGTATGACAGCAAATGGTTTATAATAAGATTCAACACATCAAGGGATGGGAGACGAGAAAAGGGGGGAGGGAGAGGAGGTTAGAAGGGAGACAGTAACATGATGGGGTGGGGCGGCGGGGGTGGGGGGGGGGGGCGGAGTTTATGGACCGGTGATGTTTTAATTGGCAACCCGCGAGGATGCTGTTTGTGAAAGAAGAGGAGATCCTGTCCAAATACAGAACTATCAATCTGCTGCGCTCCACAGGCGTCCCACAAGGAGCTGTCATGGGCCCACTACTACTTTCTTTATAAGAAATATATATTGATATATTGATGATCTGCCATCAGTTTGTCCTGATATCAATATTTAAATGTATGCCGATGACACTGTAATGTACTAGCATGGTAACACAATGGGAGGAGCTGCACATTAACTCACAAACTCCATGATTCATGTTAACTACTTGGTTAAAGCAACTTAATTTTTTTAAACAAAAGACACTCTGGTAGTTTAGAATCGGATGTTTTTGTATCTGGGGAGAGGCTACAGGTTGTTCCTGAATACAAGTGTGTTATGGTACTTTTTGGTTCCAAATTATCATTCAAATCTCAGGTGAAAAAGCTCTGTAATACACTTTGTTTAGTGTCTCACAGTGCAGCATAATCTTTAAAAAAATTGATTTGAATCTCAGGTGAAAAATGTTTTTAATTGTCTCAGATCTAATTTCAAGTTAATATTGTTTAGTGTATAACAACAATGCAGCATCAAATTGTTTTAATATATTTTAAAATACATTTTTTATTTATTTATTTAATTTATATAAAATACAAAATATAAATAAAAATATATTTTATTTTTATAAAAAATATTAAAGTATATATATTTTTTAAGCCTTTTCCATTTTCCTTATTTTATTTCTCCCCGTGTGTTTTGAATTTGTGGATGTCTTGTTAGTGCCCGACAAAGTCTAAGAGTCTCTGACGTGTATTAATATTGTCAGTTTATTCATTGTTTTGTGCACACTATTGTATAAACCTTGTATGTGTGATATTATCTCTGTTTGTGGGGTTCTATTTCGTGACATCTGCCTCTCGGGACTACAGACGGAAAAAATAAATCGCCTCTTGGCTCTCGCTCTGGCACATTTACAGAAATGTGTTTTTATTAATGTTCACTGTCCTTTATCAAAGAAACCAAAGTAGAAGACGGATGCTTCTCCAAACACCTGCAGCCGCCTCGCTGCCGCTGGCTCACTCCATTGCCTGCTCTGTCAGCCTCAATCGGTTCACCTCACTTTCACCTTTCCCACGCCCCCCCCCCCCCCACACACACACACACCTCCTCTTCTCCGTTGCCCAATACCTCTTGAGCAAACAGTCCACGCCGCCGGCTTCTTCCCATGTCAACAAGTTAGAGCAACCACACATACAATTATGATCTTTCAATTTTATCGATAGACATTAAAAAAGCTACATTACCACCTTTTTGATGTCTATAGAATATATATATATATATATATATATATATATATATATCATGTATTACTATTCAACATGTTAGAGATATGGGGGGAAAAAAATCATATTTATCTCAACTTTCCTGCTTCCGTTTCAAAATAAAAGCCCACTAGTTCCTTTCTCTGGACCGAATCTGTTCGCAAGGCTTTTATTCTGAAATATTTCAGTGAATCACAAAGCTTTATATATTAGTAGCGGCTTTTACTCGAGGATTCTTGATCATTAATATCTGATTATAATCGTGTGATTAATGCAAAAAAAATTGTGTGTCATGTTTTTTTAATGAGGAGCATTTAAATCAATATTTCTCACATACGATTCTTCCTATGTTTAAACCGGGGTTTCTATGACATCATCGTTTGAGAGAAGAGAAAAAGGCGAGTGAAACTCAGACTATTTTTTAAGGATTAATACATGTCAAGGGGTTTGAAGAACCTTTTGAGGTAACCGTGGCAACATGATAATCCATCAGGGGTGTTAAAAAAAGGACTTTTAATGTACTGAGTGCAGCTTTTTGATCTTCAAAAGCATTCTTAAAGAGACAGTTCACCCCAAATAGGAAATTAATATATGTATATCTCTTTTTACCTTGTTGTTGTTCATCAAAATCTAAACTGTTTTTGTAAGTAAGTAAGTGAGTAAAGTTTATTCAAATTGCACTTATCACAGACAAAGTGTCACAAAGTGCAGTGCGGTAGTTAATTAAAACTATTTGGCCAAAAAAAAATGTAACAATTAAAAGAGCAAAATAAAATACACAGTAAAAGACGGTGCAATAAAAAAAACAATAAAATAAATACAAATAAATAAATACAAATAAAAATCTATAACAATTTATAAAAATGTATACAAATGAATAATAAATTAATGAATAAAACAATTTAAAAAGCAGGTCATACAAAATGTAACTCCTAAATAATTACGACGTGTTCCTTTTGCCATTTCCTTTTCCCCAACAGCAGCATGGCAGTCACACACACACACACACACACACACACACACACACACACACACACACACACACACACACACACACACACACACACACACACACACACACACACACACACACACACACACACACAGTATATTGTCTATATCCTCCTCCTGCGCCCCTAGTGTCATCTGCTGAACTCCCCTTGCACTCCTGGCAGATGGTATTGTCTCTCTCACACACACACACACACACACACACGACATGCTCCGACAGGGCCCCACACAGGGCCGGGGCCGGGGCCATCTGGAGGCCTGGCAGGGGGGAACGAAGCCCCCCCCCCCAGCGACTCATGTTTCCGATTCAGTCTCAAATTGATTATCATGTCGCCTGTTTCCTCCGGTCCCGCTGCCCCCCCCTCCCTCCCCCCCTCCCCCCTCCCACCCACTTAATTTCAATTACTGCGAGATGCCACGGGGGTCGAGTCCCGACCCTACCCGCCTCTGTGACCCCACCACGCCGCTCCTCGAGTCCCCCGCTCCTCTTTCATGTCTTTATATAAACTCCGTTGTGTTTTTCGAGTCATTACCGCTCGTCTTCTTCGTCTTCTTCCTCCGCCCATCATCATCCATCTCTCAAACGTCTCTCTCTCTCTCGTGAGGCTCCCGTCTCTCATGTTTCCTCTCGGCGTCCCTCCTCCCTCCTCCCTCCTCCCTCCTCCGCCATCTGTCCTTTACTTTTCCTCTAAAGTAAAGAGTGGACATTTAACGGACCTTTTTTTTTCTTCCCGCCGCCGGTTTATAGAGTCCCACCGAAACTCCCGCGTGTTTTTTTTTTTTTAAATCAACTTTTTTGAAGTACACCTTTTGTCGTGGGAATGATGATGATGATGGGAGATCATCGATTTGGGAACATTAATATCTGTAAAGAACCCAACACACCAGTTGTCGGGGAGCACCACCGTTGGTCGAGTAAAGCAAAGGTCAAAGGTCGTCCTCTGGGAATCTGCAGCTGTTATGTTCTGTGTCTGGATGTTTTTATTCTCTCCATTTTAACAGAGTTCTCATCTTATTGTCTTGGCTTTGTCTCTTTTAACGTGTGAGTCCTCTTGTTGTTGCGTCTGTTGTCAGGACTTGACAACGTCTCACAAGATATTCACTATTTTCTGGGGGGATCAAATCTTTTATTGGTTTTCGAGATATGCTCACGCAAAAGAAAAGATGTACACATCGTACGTATATAGAAGAGAGAGAGAGAGGGAGAGGAGAGAGGGAGAGGAGAGAGAGGGAGAGGGAGAGGAGAGAGGAGAGAGAGGGAGGAGAGAGAGGAGAGAGGAGAGGAGAGAGGGAGAGGAGAGAGAGAGAGAGGAGAGAGGAGAGGAGAGGAGAGGGAGAGAGGAGAGAGAGAGAGAGGAGAGAGAGAGGAGAGAGGAGAGAGAGGAGAGAGAGAGAGAGGAGAGAGGAGAGAGAGGAGAGAGGAGAGGAGAGAGAGGAGAGAGAGAGAGGAGAGAGAGAGAGAGAGGAGAGAGAGAGGGAGAGAGAGGAGAGAGAGGAGAGAGAGAGAGAGAGAGGAGAGAGAGAGAGAGGAGAGAGGAGAGAGGAGAGAGAGGGGGAAGAGAGGGAGAGGAGAGAGGGAGAGGAGAGAGAGAGGGAAGAGAGAGGAGATAGAGAGGGACGAGAGGAGAGAGAGAGAGAGAGGAGAGAGAGAGAGAGAGGAGGAGAGAGAGAGAGAGAGGAGAGAGAGAGAGAGAGAGAGGAGAGAGGAGAGAGAGGAGGAGAGAGAGGAGAGGAGGAGAGAGAGAGAGAGAGAGGAGATAGAGAGAGAGAGAGAAAAACCATACAAAAAATAAAATAAAAAAAGATGACGTCATACGCCACCGGGCTTCGTAAAAAAAGAAGATATTGTTGGCGGTGCCAAAACAATGAGCGAAAGCATCTCTGAGTCCGTCAATGAAGACAATATTTAAATCTCTTGAATTAATCATTGGAAGAACACGAGCGCCGCCGAGCCTCGCCGTGTGTTCAGCTCCTCGGACGGAGGAAGGAGCAGCTTTATTATCGTGGTTTTAATATTTTTGGGGGGGTTTATTTGAATTCTGTGAGCTGGAGTTCTGTGATGAACGAGCCCAGAAACATAGAGACGACATGCCGGATGTGTTATAGACGGATGCTCACGCCTTTATGAATATTAAAATGTATATTTGACCCTCGTCCATAAAATTGTGTGTTGAGATTTTTTTTTACTGACTGAGAAGTTTCTAAACATAAACAATTTGTACGTAATTGCGTTATATTTTAATAACGCACACAGCTGCAGGATGTATTGTTCCACAGAGATTATCTCATTGTGCAATTAAATGTTTATTACACGTGTATATCAAATATGCCATTGTTGTCTATAGCTTATATATATATATACATTTATATATGTATATATATATATGTTTATGAATGTATGTCTATATATCAATATATATACATATATATAAATATATATAAATATATGTGTATATATATAAATATATATACATATATATAAATATATATATATATACATATATATGTTATAACTATATAACTATACATATATACATATATATTATAAATATATATATATACATATCATTATATATATATATATATAGATATATATATAGATAAATATATATATCTATATATACATGGTCATGGTAGGAAGAGCTTCACGTGACACGTATGTGTGTTTAAATCAAATACATACGTATCTGCAGTATTTACTGAGTATTTGTGGTGCAGCAGCTCTGGATATGAACGCGTGGTCTTCGCTCTTCATCCCTGAGGAGTTTACACATCGTAAACTAAACGCTCCTCTTCATTATTCATCGTGTAAATCACTTTTTCGTCGCACCGCCTCCTCACAGCGAGGAAATACAAATAGAAAATGACGGAGCGGTGGTCACATTCGATAGAGAGAAATATCACATGGTGAACGAGGTGTCTCTCTCTCTCTCCCCCTCTCTCTCCTCTCTCTCTCTCCTCTCTCTCCCTCTCTCTCCCTCCTCTCCCCTTTCCTCTCTCCTCTCTCCTCTCCCTCTCTCTCCTCTCTCCTCTCTCTCCTCTCTCCTCTCTCTCCTCTCTGTCTCTCTCTCCTCTCTCTCCTCTCTCTCCTCTCTCCCTCTCTCCTCTCTCTCCTCTCTCCCCCTCTCTCTCTCTCTCCCCTCTCCCCTCTCTCTCCCTCTCTCCCCTTTCCCTCTCTCCTCTCCCTCTCTCTCCTCTCTCTCCCCTCTCCCCCCCTCTCTCTCCTCTCTCCCTCCTCTCTCCCCTCTCTCTCTCTCTCTCCTCTCTCCTCTCTCTCACCTCTCTCACCTCTCTCTCCTCTCTCCCCTCCTCTCTCTCTCTCCCCTCCTCTCCCCCTCTCTCTCTCCCCCTCTGTCTCTCTCCTCTCTCCTCCCCCTCTCTCCTCTCTCCCCTCTCTCTCCCCTATCCCCCCCTCTCTCTCTCTCCTCTCTCTCCCCTCTCTCCTCCCTCTCTCTCTCTTGTTGATTATCAGCGGGCGAGTTACACCTCCGTCCACTTTAATGGGCTCCGCTCTCTCAAAAGTGCAAGACGAGCAGAAACGGGGGGAAGAGGGCTGCAGAGAGGATGGAAGTGAAGAGGGAGCCTCTCTCTTCCCTTCCTCTGATTCCTTCCCTCGCGTCCTCTGGCCTTTCCGTGTTGGTTAATAATCTCCCGTCTCCCCCCAAACACTCGGTCCCGGTGCAATAACGCCACGCGGCAGAAACTCACCGTAACTTACGGCTTCCCGGTAATTGATCCCCGCAGAGCGAGAGTCTCTCTCTTCCTTCTCGTTTCCTTTCCACTCGTCTGTTTCTCTCTTTCCGTCCCCACCGACTCTTCCCTCTTTTATCGGCACGCGGCTCGATAAAAAATATATCAAAAAATACTCAGAAGAAACTCATACATCTGTTTCTCCCATGAAGCCGCCGTCAATCTTGGACGTCTCGACGGGGGCGGCTGCGGGTCAGAGGTCGGCCGCTCCGTCTTCCAGTCGGGGGGTCGGCGGTTCAATCCCCGCCCGAGTCGATGTGTCCTTGAGCAAGACGCTTGACCCTGAGCTGCTCCCCGTATCTGTGTCTACGGCGTGGGAATGTCACATGACCAAGTCGCTTTAGATAAAAAAGACATGTGATGTCAGCGACAACACAGCCATGCTTCTGCCCCTCCCCCCCCCCCCACACACACACACACACACACACAAATGACTCCATCCATCCCCACAGAGGAGCATTACCTGTATACATCGTTCCTTTTTCCCCCCGGTGCCTCATCAGCTCGTCCAATTTCACACCTAAAATTTCATTTTTTTGGAAGTCCAAATTGCTTTTCCTTAAAAACCTGTGATTACGAGTACCGGAACTAATGGAGGCGTCTGGAATACGACCCTGTCGGCAATTCCTGTGTGTTGGAAAAAAAAGAAGAAAAAAAAGAGTTTCCGCTCCTCTCAGCTTTATGTTGCACGACTTTCCCCGTCCCAAAACCTCCTCCCCCCCCCCCCTCCCCCCCTATCCCCATCCGCTGGCTTGAGTTCCTCTCCTGTGATTCCACTACTCAGAATCTGTCAAACCGTGTGCTTTAAAAGTTCAAACTAAAATGCTGACGTTGGTAAAAAAAAACATGTCATTTCTGTTTTGCTCACTCCACAGGTCATCGTTCCTTTTCTGTCTTTATTGTCTTTGACGATGAAGAGAAGCAGCCGGCGAGGCCCCGTGTGACTCGTTACGATGACGCGACGCGCTCGGCGAGTATCAGACGCCGATGTCGACCCAGAAGAGGAAAAAAGTAAACTTGTGGCGAGAAGCAGGAGAAGCCCGCTGTCGCACCTCCGTCAGACCAAAGCCAAGGCAGGGAGGAGGAGGAAGAAGAAGAAGAGGAGGAGGAGGGGGGGGGGGGGAATCGCTTTGGCTCTCCACAGTTATGAATCTCCAGCGAAGCCTGTTTCATTACCCGTCTGCCAGTGTGGAGATCAGCCGGTAAGAGCAGGCCCTGTGGGGCTGCAGCAGGAAATATACGGCTCTTTAATAATCTCTCCACAAACACATTCCAGTACAGCCTGGACCCCTTCGCACACCACGTCTACGCTCCTAAATCAGGACCTCGGACTTCCAGACTGCAGCAAACACATCGTGGTTTTCCTCTTTCCACGTGTATGGAACGATTACTGTATACAGAATGGGAATCTCAAGTAATATGCAGCACGACAAGATAATCCATTCAATTTTTAAAAGTTGCATTTAAAATATATGTTTAAAAATATATATTTTTTAACCTATTTTTGAATAGAATATATATATTTAAAAATATATTTATATATATATTATATATATTTTAACCTTTTAATTGTCTATATATATATATATAAATACATGTAACCCTACATTATTCCCCTTGATTTTTAGGAATATGTTTTAAAAAAATGTTTATAATATATCTTTTATGTATATTTTTTCTATTTGTTAAAATGTTTTTAAAATATATTTTTGATATTTGTATATATATATATATATATAAAATGTAAAAAAAAATGTAATGTAGAGTTGCATGTTTGTATATATATATATATATATATATATAAATGCATGCAACTCTACATTATTCCCCTTGATGTTTAAGAATATATTTTTTATATTTTGTTACCACATCCACTTGTTGTTGTTTGTGAGCCGGCTGTCACTCAACACCATCGAAAAGAAACAAAGAAAGGTAAAACCAATATCTTTAACTTCAGACCTGCCTCTGTTATTAAGCATCATTATCACGAAATAACATATTTTTTCTAACAGTCCGATCATCACCAGGTTCACCGACGACAAAATGTTTTTCCATGCTCTACGTGGAACATCTCCTCCGTATATTATCGTATTCTCTTCTGCCGATATTCTATCATCAGTGCCACTTCAGTTCAGTCACCGGGAGCACAATGAATAAAATGTGGATCGATACTGAAGGACGAGTGTGTCGCTGGAGCAGCGGACGGAGAGAAAGAGAGAGAGAGAGCGCTACTGGTGTGTCTGGATGAATAGATCAGGGGGATTGCCGGCAGTCGGATCTGACAAACAAACCAACGGCACGCTCACTTTTAATCTCACCGCCTGACAGAACTTTCCTCACCCGGATGACAAATAGGCAATAATGTACGGATCCGTCGGGGAAGATCTAAACGAGTCCAAAAACGGGCGATAAATTCAAAAGAGAAAAGTAAATAAATGGAAGTACAGAAGGGCTGAGTGGCTCCGGAGATAACCGGACCGGCCTGAGAGCCGGGAGCTGTGTGGGCATGTCGTGAGAGCTGTGCTTTATAATATGATGAGTCAAGAATAACTGCAGCCTCAATGATGTCATCTATAAGAGCACGACGCAGTGTCGGATCCTTCTGGAATAAAACACAAAATAATGCCTGGCTTTGGAATATAGGCGTGCCACCCTCGGGAAGTTGCATGTGGTTTTTTTTTTTTTAGACTCCGCCCACTCCGCCTCTCTACCTCCATCTGCCTGATGGATCGTGGAGGCCTCCATCGTGGAATATGCCTACTATGAACTATTCATACACTCTGTCATATTCATTGAATGTGTTTTAACTCTAAATCTGTCCTTCTGGTCACATGACATCTATTGTTCTGTCCATCCTGGAGAGGGATCCTCCTCTGTTCTCTCCTGAAGGGTTCTTCCCTTTTTTCCCCCTGAAGGGTTATTTGGGAGTTTTTCCTGATCCGATGTGAGGTTTTGGGGCAGGGATGTCTATGTGTACAGATTGTAAAGCACTCTGAGACAAATTTGTAATTTGTGAAATTGGGCTATACAAATAAACTGAATTGAATTGAATTGTTTTTGTTGTTGTTTTTTTAAAGCTGTCGATCATCTCGCCGAGCTCGTGTCGCTCTTCATATGCCGTCAGGTTTTGATTGTGGCTGCAGGTTCAGAGCATCAGACTGAACCTCTGGGTCATCTTTCTATTTTTATAGCGAATATTTCTCCGGAAATTATTGGAAATTGCGTCCCAATAACTCTTCTAGTGATATCATTGGTGCTGCTTTCCTTCACAAGGAGTACGATGAAGGACAGATATAATGCGTACGATCATTATTTCATGGATTGAACAGCGATGTCTCCTTTTTTTTTTTTACGCCAAATATGTGTAATGTTGAGAAGCGGTCGTGGCTAAAAGCGGTCGTGGCTAATAGCGGTCGTGGCTAATAGCGGTCGTAGCTAATAGCGGTCGTGGCTAATAGCGGTCGTGGCTAATAGCGGTCGTAGCTAATAGCGGTCATGGCTAATAGCGGTCGTGGCTAATAGCGGTCGTGGCTAATAGCGGTCATGGCTAATAGCGGTCGTGGCTAATAGCGGTCATGGCTAATAGCAGTCATGGCTAATAGCGGTCGTGGCTAATAGCGGTCGTGGCTAACGTTGTAACACATGATAGATGTTGTGGTTAACCATGTGACGCAGGTTTAGGCAACAAAACCACTCAGTAAAGATTACTAAACTCGCGGTTAAGATAAAAAAGAACGCTAGTAACATACCGTTAGCTACACACATGACCTCACGCGGCACAGGGCCGTGACAGAACGCCGCGGAAGTCGCGGTCGTTAAACTGCCGCTTCTGACGGAAATCACCAACACTGAGATTTCCCTTCTCGACTCACCAGATCCAAACCCGGTGGTGATGACCTGCGGCGCCCGGCTCCTCAAAGACAACGCGTCATCCTCCCAGCTGCCACCCTCACATGTGGACGATCCCCTCGGCCGCCATTTTGTTCAGTTTAATATATCCAGCCGTTCTATGGACCTCGCCCCCCCCCCCGCGGTCCCTCTCTGAACATCAAACCGTCCGCTGTGGAGATGGATGTGGACGTCTCACAGCTGGATGGCCTGTTTGCTCCTGTGGAGTACAAGTTGCGGCTCGAGCCCACAGGACGCACCATCGTACTCAGCAGCTCGCCTCCGAGTCCGTCACATTGATTTACTACGATGGCGGCCATGTGCCAATGAATTTGTAACGCAGCCGCGGAGCAGAGTGGAGCTAGGGGGGGGGGGGGGAGTTATTGCTGGTCCACAATAAGTCCTACTGGTGCCTTTTCAGGTGTGTTTGTGTGAGAGAGTGGTGAAGAGAGAGATAACTGGAGGAAGAAACAACCAATGGGAGAGAGAGAAAGAGGACATAGTTCCCAATAAATAGTCAATAGTGGAGACAGAAAAGAGACATAGTTCCCAATAAATAGTCAATAGTGGAGACAGAAAAGGGGACATAGTTCCCAATAAATCATCAATAGTGGAGACAGGAAAGGGGACATAGTTCCCAATAAATCATCAATAGTGGAGACAGAAAAGGGGACATAGTTCCCAATAAATAGTCAATAGTGGAGACAGAAAAGGGGACATAGTTCCCAATAAACTGTCAATAGTGGAGACAGAAAAGGGGACATAGTTCCCAATAAATAGTCAATAGTGGAGACAGGAAAGAGGACATAGTTCCCAATAAATAGTCAATAGTGGAGACAGGAAAGAGGACATAGTTCCCAATAAACAGACAATAGTGGAGACAGAAAAGAGGACATAGTTCCCAATAAATAGTCAATAGTGGAGACAGGAAAGGGGACATAGTTCCCAATAAATAGTCAATAGTGGAGACAGAAAAGGGGACATAGTTCCCAATAAATAGTCAACAGTGGAGACAGAAAAGGGGACATAGTTCCCAATAAATAGTCAACAGTGGAGACAGGAAAGAGGACATAGTTCCCAATAAATAGTCAATAGTGGAGACAGGAAAGAGGACATAGTTCCCAATAAATAGTCAATAGTGGAGACAGGAAAGAGGACATAGTTCCCAATAAACTGTCAATAGTGGAGACAGAAAAGGGGACATAGTTCCCAATAAATAGTCAATAGTGGAGACAGGAAAGGGGACATAGTTCCCAATAAATAGTCAATAGTGGAGACAGAAAAGGGGACATAGTTCCCAATAAACTGTCAATAGTGGAGACAGAAAAGGGGACATAGTTCCCAATAAATAGTCAATAGTGGAGACAGGAAAGAGGACATAGTTCCCAATAAATAGTCAATAGTGGAGACAGGAAAGAGGACATAGTTCCCAATAAATAGTCAATAGTGGAGACAGGAAAGAGGACATAGTTCCCAATAAACTGTCAATAGTGGAGACAGAAAAGGGGACATAGTTCCCAATAAATAGTCAATAGTGGAGACAGGAAAGGGGACATAGTTCCCAATAAATAGTCAATAGTGGAGACAGAAAAGAGGACATAGTTCCCAATAAATAGTCAATAGTGGAGACAGAAAAGAGGACATAGTTCCCAATAAATAGTCAACAGTGGAGACAGAAAAGGGGACATAGTTCCCAATAAATAGTCAACAGTGGAGACAGGAAAGAGGACATAATTCCCAATAAATAGTCAATAGTGGAGACAGGAAAGAGGACATAGTTCCCAATAAATAGTCAACAGTGGAGACAGGAAAGAGGACATAGTTCCCAATAAATAGTCAATAGTGGAGACAGAAAAGGGGACATAGTTCCCAATAAATAGTTAACCGTTCACACCTTCAGCACTTTAGCTGCCCACAAGAAGAAAAGAAGAAAGAAAGAAGAGAGGCTGATTTATTTTTCATTCCGTCTGAAAAGCTCATCAATAAAAACATCCGTCCGCGTCGCGCCCGTCTCAGGCTGAGACGCCCAGTCTCGCTCCCGTCAGCCATCTTTCTTCATCTTCTGACCACTAAGAACGAGAGTGAAGTCTG
Organism: Pseudoliparis swirei; assembly: GCF_029220125.1. Taxonomy (NCBI): domain Eukaryota; kingdom Metazoa; phylum Chordata; class Actinopteri; order Perciformes; family Liparidae; genus Pseudoliparis; species Pseudoliparis swirei. The sequence goes on from NC_079404.1 coordinate 21,847,746, forward strand.
TGGAGCTTTTCCATTATGACAAGAGGAGGTGGTGGCTGCTGAAAGCAATCTGGCAGCCCCGGACTCTCAGATCGATACCGAGGGGCGAGAGAGAGAGAGAGAGAGAGAGAGAGAGAGAGAGAGAGAGAGAGAGAGAGAGAGAGGGAGGGAGCGAGAGAGGGCGAGGGAGAGAGGGCGAGAGAGAGAGAGAGAGCGGGAGGGAGCGAGAGAGAGAGGGAGAGAGAGGCGAGGAGAGGCGAGGAGAGGAGGAGGCGAGAGAGGCGAGAGAGCGAGGAGGAGGCGAGAGAGGGAGAGAGAGGCGAGAGAGAGGGAGAGAGAGGGAGCGAGAGAGAGAGAGAGAGAGCGAGAGAGAGAGGGAGCGAGAGAGGGAGCGAGAGAGAGAGGGAGAGAGAGAGGGCGAGGGAGTGAGAGAGAGAGAGCGAGCGAGAGAGAGAGGTCGAGGGAGAGAGGGCGAGGGAGTGAGAGAGAGCGAGAGAGGGAGGGAGAGAGGGCGAGGGAGAGAGAGAGAGCGAGAGAGGGCGAGGGAGAGAGCGAGAGAGAGGGCGAGGGAGAGAGAGAGAGACTGTCGCTGTTGAGGCTTCATAAATAGATCAACGTGACTCTTTTTTCTCCCTCCCATTCAGACAGAACTTTCTTAACCTGATTTAGAAATAGGTCCTAATTTATGGCTCCGCCTCCAAATAATAGACTCCGATGAGGATAACACACTCAAAGATAAAAGTTACTCGAGTGACAGGACAGCTGAGAGATTATCGAGCAAATCAGAGGACTTTGAGTCCAACACACTGAATCCCTTCTCGCCTACGGTTTAATTACTGATGATGAAGACGCAGAATCAAGTATTATTATTAATTTTAAACATAGCATATTCTATTGCGCTGAGCTTTCTTTAAAAACAACCACACAAGCGTACATGTTTTATCTTAATAGGAGCATCGGCGCCTTCAGGAGCCTCATGTGTTGGCCAGGGTAGTTTGACAAGTTGCTGGTGGATGTTGTTGTTGTTGTTGTTGTTGTTGTGGGTGTTTTTCCACCTGCCAGCTGCCAGTCATCTCCTCCCTCTGGCTTCTGTCACTCTCGGTAAGCGGATAAAACTTGAATGCGACTGGCGGGGTCGTCCAGATCCGTCATCTGAGTGTGAACGCAGTTTAATAGACGTGATGCTCCATTATGACGCAAAGACAGCGATTGATACTCCGAACAAAGCTTTGATTGATTGATTTATTATTCTCGTCCTCCCCACCTTCTCCACCATCAAGACAGCAGCGCGTTCGCTCCTTCATCGTCAAACCGTTCGACTGATGGAGGCCATCATGCCAATGAGCTATTTGAAATGGTATTGTATTAAAGACGTGTCAAAACAATATATATATGTATACGTATACACAAAATAATGTATATATATTTAGTGAGTTATATATATATATATATTATATATATATATATATTTAATCTTATTATATATATATATATATTGAATAAATATATATTTATTATATAAAAAAATGAACATATATTTATACATAATATATATAATATAAATATATTTATAAATATATATAATATATATAATAAATATATATATATCTTTTTACATATATGTATAGAATATATATATGTATATAAATATATAGATACGAATTTATAGATATATTAAAGATATATATTATATATATATACACATATACATAATCACGGCCACTATCAAACTGTATTGTTTTCTAGACAGCAGCTTAACATTACTCCGGTAATGACGAATGACGCTGGCTGTGGATCCAGTTTTTACCTTTAAAGCTGATGGATTGACGATGGAGCGACGGGATGAATTCTCTCTCACATATTATGATATACAGGACTGTCTCAGAAAATTAGAATATTGTGATGAAGTTCTTTATTTTCTGTAATGCAATTAAAAAAACAAAAATGTCATGCATTCTGGATTCATTACAAATCAACTGAAATATTGCAAGCCTTTTATTCTGATTTATTGCTGATTATGGCTTACAGCTTAAGAAAACTCAAATATCCTATCTCTAAATATTAGAATATCATGAAAAAGTATACTAGTAGGGTATTAAACAAATCACTTGAATTGTCTAATTAACTCGAAACACCTGCAAGGGTTTCCTGAGCCTTGACAAACACTCAGCTGTTATAAATCTTTTTTTTTACTTGGTCTGAGGAAATATTAAAATTTTATGAGATAGGATTTTAGAGTTTTCTTAAGCTGTAAGCCATAATCAGCAATATTAAAAGAATAAAAGGCTTGCAATATTTCAGTTGATTTGTAATGAATCCAGAATGCATGACATTTTTGTTTTTTTAATTGCATTACAGAAAATAAAGAACTTTATCACAATATTCTAATTTTCTGAGACAGTCCTGTATATCTATCATGATGTGAATGTACAGGATCTCATAACATAAGCCTTTTTATGGATTCGCCGGTTAAATGGATGAATCGGCTCGAGGCGGGGATGTCTCTGCTTTTTGATAACCTGGCTACAACACCTGACACATCAAGGTACTTCCTCACATAAATGGGGAGAAATCCAATATCCTCATAACGCCAGGGAGGCTCATTGATGTGGAACACTGCCCAGCAATGGGGCTGCTGGGTGAATCAAACAGATGGTAAAGAGGGGGGGGGGGGGGGGGCGGAGACACATTTCTGTTTCCTACCTGCTTAAATCAAGACTAGGCTCGAGGCGCTGCAAAATACCCCCCCCCCCCCTCCATCCCCACCCCCACCACAAAAAAAAACTAATTCCAGATTCAGCCTCATTAGACGAACGAGCTGGCGATGAAGTGGCTCCGGAGCTGCACGCCTGTACAAGCCCCCCACCCCCCAGGATGCGAGACACAGAGGGGCATCCATCACCGTACGTCTAATAAATGAGGGAGGAGGGAGGCGGGGGGGATGCAAGTGCAGACTCTCGCTCGCCAACTCCGGCGTTGCTCTACAAGTCTTGGGAGTGTCATCACTTCTCAAGATGGTTCATCATCTCCAGAGAGAGAGAGAAAGAGAGAGAGGGAGGGAGGAGAGAGAGGGAAGAGAGAGGAGAGAGAGATGGAAGAGAGGAGAGAGAGGGAGAGAGAGGGAGAGGAGAGAGAGAGAGAGAGAGAGAGTCAATCAGAACGCCACGCATCAAACCCCTGATACGTCTCGCCCGATTTGACGGAGTGCGTTTCTTCTCGCATTAGTGTACTCTTGCAAGTTGTTGTTTCGACAAGTAAACAACTCCCCCCCCCCCCTCCTCCCCCCCTTCCTCCCCCATCCCCTATAATTGGCTCTGGATACAGCTGATGTCAGACTCCCTCTCTCCTCTTCTTGGGGCTCTTTTGGCGGAGGAGCTTTTGATGGATGGTGTTCATTTTGGACGCCGCGTCTCGGACGCTGTCGCCGCTTCTTTTGGGCGACGTGTTTATAACAAAAATTTAACATCCAGGCAAAGAGTGTCAAATTCCGGCTGCGGAAGACGGATGAGAACTTCTTCTACCTCGGCTGGCAGGTTCGGAAGACGGGGGAAAGGCGGTGGGAAGGAGGAGAGGAGGAGAGGGGGAGAGGGGGAGGACAGGGGAGAGGAGGGAGGGGGGGGAGGGGGGGGTAGCAGGACAGAGAGTGTATGAAAAGCAGCCTTATATGGATGGAAGAAGAGGGGGAAGTGAAGTGAAGTGAAGTGCGCTGCAGACGCCGTCCAGGTCGCTGACGAGAGACGAGAGAAAGAGAGAGAAAGAGAATGAGAAAGAGAGAGAGAAAGGCCAAGTGCACGGCAGCGGGGAAGAATTGAAACAGAGAGACAAAAGGAAAAAGTAGCGTTTAGGGGTGTGGGGGGGGGGGGAGAAGTGAGAACGTTTAAGTGGAAGCAAAAAGAGAGAGAGAGAGGGGGGAGAGAGAGAGAGGTATATATCCCATGTCATTCTCATTGGGGTGCTTCATGAATTCCTCTATCAACACTGGAGTGGTCCATGTCACCGGTAGGTAAACACAAGGCGTGGTAAACAACAACAACAACAACAACCACTCATAGCCTTTTGATATTTTTTAGTTTATCAACGACATCATTTGACAGCGGCTCTGATTCCGCCTGCCTTTCCCTCACGTGTGGCTCCTCCTCCTCCTCCTCCTCCTCCTCCTCCTCCTCCTCCTCTTCCTGCAATAATATCATATCATCATAATATCGTCCGCTGCTCGTCATCTTTGGGACTTTTTTCCTCTTGCGTCAAACTCAATAAGGGAACCGAAGCACCAACAGCACACAGAGGCATAATGCACACACACACACACACTCACACACACACACACACACACACACACACACACTCACACACACACACACACACACACACACACACACACACACACACACACACACACACACTCACACACTCACACACACACACACACTCACACACACACTCACACACACACACAGACCGTACGGGCAGCGATTATCTGCGCCAGTGATGTCAGTAAAACATCGTCTCCACGACACTGACTCTGATGGCTGCAGTGTGTGTCTGTGTGTGTGTGTGTGTGTATGTGTGTGTGTGTGTGTGGGGGTTGGGTGATGAGGTCATGATTAAATGAGATTTGTTAATGATTAGTTTTTGACTTGACAGGCGACCCCCAGGCTCATTTTTCTGACCAATGACTCCCCCACCCACCCCCCATCCCCCCTTTTCATGCTCATTATTTGGCAACGTGAGAACAACGGGTCAGTGTGCTCCGACGGGGGGAAGCCGCCTCCCCCGAAAAAAGTGAAGAAAAAATGAAACATGAAAAAATAAAGACACGACCGCGAGGAGGTTTTGATGATGGAGTTTGAAGGCCACTTTTTTTTTTTCTTCCTCATTTGCCGGGGAAGAGATTGTGACACAGCTCTCCGGGTTTCCTCCTCCGCGTTTCAATAACTCCTCGCAAATGAGAAAAAAATATCAGAAAGCACTCAAAGAAAACAAACGGCGCCTCGGCCGTCCACTCAGGCCTCGCCGCGCTCATTGTACCCGGCGACCCGCCGAGTGAATCACGATCCCCGAGCGCTTCCCTCTTCTCTCCATCGCCACGAGGCCGGAGTGGAATTGACAAGGCGGGGAGGAGAGAGCGAGAGAGGGAGCGTGGAGCGCTGCCCTCTTCTTTTATTTGGCCTTCTATAAATTGCTGAAGGATGTCTAGACGATGTTGTTCTTACTGCCGGTAAAACCATCTTAATGGCAAGGTTTGATTTAAGTTGGCTTCTTGCTTATGACCTAAAAAAAGTTCTCCTACTAATGGATAAAGTGTTTAGGTTGGCCATCAGGGGGCCGGCCTGGCCTACAGGGGGCCGGTCAGGCCACCAGGGGGCCGGCCTGGCCTACAGAGGGCCGGTCAGGCCACTAGGGGCCGGTCTGGCCTACAGAGGGCCGGTCAGGCCACCGGGGGGACGGTCTGGCCACTAGGGGGCCGGTCAGGCCACCGGGGGGACGGTCTGGCCACTAGGGGGACGGTCTGGCCACCAGGGGGCCCCTTGGGGGTTTTGCCCCCATAGACCAGTGTTATTTCTTTCTGAATCCATGTTTTCTTTGTGAGTAAAATGGTGTGTGTGTGTGTGTGTGTGTTCATATTGGAGTGTACATTACGGTGTGTAGGTGTATGTGTTCGTCTCTCTGGGTGATTGCACCCGACCCTGTGTGAGCTGATGACCGCGCATGTTTGCTCACTTTTATGCGAGTGCAGTCACAAAAATGTGCAAGTGTACCTGAAACGTGTGTGTGTGTGTGTGTGTGTGTTGTCCAGATGCCTGTGGTTTATGGATATTCATTACAGAACCATTACAGCAGAGGTTACACAGGACGGCAGAGAGGTTTTATCTGCTAATGCATAAAACACAATTTCACACACACACACCTACACACCTACACACACACACACACACACATCCATATCTCCTGACATCTCAGGACTGAAAGCTTCTCTCATCCTGACGTGGCAGGTTGAACGTATATCGGCGTGGTCGTGGTGAGATGATGAGAAACACATCGCACATTCCTATCCGCCGCTTCTCGGCCAATCGGATCGCCGGAAGCCACATCGTGGCCTCAGGGGGCGGAGCCATTAGTGGAGGAGGCTTGGGAGTAGATTGCCTGGCCGACACCCCTTCCTTTACTACGCCGACTCCAACGCAGGAGGACGAGGGGCGTCATAAAATACCCAAATGGCGAGAAATAAGTGAACACGGGCGTCATTATTCACAAGATGGCGCTCCTCGTAAAGCAGTAGCAGGTACTTTTTTAGGCCAGGAAATGAATAATGTAGCAGTTTGCGTCTTAAATGCTTTTCCAAACATCCTTTAAGCCCCCCCCCCAACCCCCAAAAAAACTAGAACGGGTACTTGGTAGAGCTCATACCTTCGCATATCACAAGATTGGGCATTGAATTATGAACATTTTGGCATTAGTTGCATGCCAATTGGATAGAAATTGACCGTGCTATGGTAAAAAGAAGATTTTGACCTTTTCATGACCTTGACCTTGACCTTTGACCCGATCGATCCCAAAATCTAATCAAATGGTCCCCGGAGAATAACCAATCATCCCACCAAATTTCATGCGATTCGGTTTAATACTTTTTGACTTATGCGAATAACACGCACGCATACGAATACACGGCGATCAAAACGTAATGACACAACGCGGTTGAGGGTGGAGGCAGAAGCTCGTTAATTATGGCCACAGAGACTCCGTTTTTCTTGAAAAGTAGGTCCTTCAAATATGAAAATAATTTGAGGTTTAACTTTCTTTTCTTTTTTTTCCCGCGGCGTACAAACGAGGCCGAGGCTCGCGGCGAGCAGCCGGAGGACGTGAGCGCGGTCGTGTTCAGGAGATAAACATGGGAAATCAGCCGCAGGCTGGAGGAGCGTCAGGGGCGGCGTGATCTGATCTGCTCTAATACACACAACACACACACACACACACACACACACCTGCACGCCGGTCCCTCCATCATACGCACAAACACATTATTATCTTCATTATTATTATTATTACGAGGAGGAGGAAAGAGTCATGGAGGTGTTCCTCTTGTGCTCTCATCCATCGGCTCGGTCTGAACCCTGTGGCCCGCTTAGTGAAAGAACAATAAAGTTTGAAGCGACAAAAAAATGCAAAGTATGAAAAAACTCAACCCAAAGCCGGAATTCTCATATTTTCAAGATCATTGACTTGTTTTCACTATTTAGAGTCATCGGGCATTTATTTTACGATATTTTACTGAAGACTAAAAAGTATAAAAATACAAGTATCGATGTTTTCCCAGCAGGTCTTTTGCCTTTCCTCCTAATTATTTCACTTTCTATAAAAAAGAAAAATTAACCAATTCAATTCAATTCAATTCAGTTTATTTGTATAGCCCAATTTCACAAATTACAAATTTGTCTCGGAGTGCTTTACAATCTGTACACATAGACATCCCTGCCCCAAAACCTCACATCGGACCAGGAAAAACTCCCAAATAACCCTTCAGGGGGAAAAAAAAGGGAAGAAACCTGCAGGAGAGCAACAGAGGAGGATCCCTCTCCTAGGATGGACAGATGCAATAGATGTAATGTGTACAGAAGGACAGATTTAGAGTTAAAATACATTCAATGAATATGACAGAGTGTATGAATAGTTCATAGTAGGCATATTCCACGATGGAGACCTCCACGATCCATCAGGCAGATGGCGGTGGGGAGGAGGAGTGGGCGGAGTCTCAACAGGACAGTGGCGTAGTCATGAGCAGGAATTCCACGACCCAGACGATCCATCAGGCAGATAGGATCTATGCCGTCTCATAGGGTCCGATGACCCCATGAGACGTAAAGTCAGAGCGAGTCTGTTCACCGAAAGTTAAATGGAGATCCGCTAAACAACAAAAACAACAACAACAACAACAAACTGTAAATCAGCGCTCACGAACTTTTCACTTTAGGGGGGGGGGGGGACTCTTTCTGGGCCCCCCAGCGACCCGCGGCGGCGGCGAGCCCTCGGGTTTGGCTGGTCGCCATGGCGTCCGACCGCAGCGCATCTCTGGTTACGTAAAACAACCCAAAAAAAGATTGTCGCTGTACAACAAATTGATAGCGGAGAGACGGGGATTGTGGTGGGGGGGAGGGTCCCGCTCTGGATCCGGAGGGTCGATTCCCTCCACCCGGCCCGCCTCTCCTGCCGCATGTTGATGAGAGAAACTGTGGCGGTATTAATCAGAGACACATGGAGCCATTCCAGAGGCTCTGGGCCCATTACTGAAACAATTAATAATTGATCGAGTTACTCGGAACCACATCGGCTCACACACACACACACACACACACACACACACTGAAAGAAGGTGGACTCCATGAAGAGGGTGGAGTCCATGAAGAAAGTGGACTCCATGAAGAAGGTGGACTCCATAAAGAAGGTGGACTCCATGAAGAAGGTGGACTCCATGAAGAGGGTGGAGTCCATGAAGAAAGTGGACTCCATAAAGAAGGTGGAATCCATGAAGAAGGTGGACTCCATAAAGAAGGTGGACTCCATGAAGAAGGTGGACTCCATGAAGAAGGTGGACTCCATAAAGAAGGTGGACTCCATGAAGAGGGTGGAGTCCATGAAGAAAGTGGACTCCATAAAGAAGGTGGACTCCATGAAGAAGGTGGACTCCATAAAGAAGGTGGACTCCATGAAGAGGGTGGAGTCCATGAAGAAAGTGGACTCCATGAAGAAGGTGGACTCCATGAAGAAGGTGGACTCCATAAAGAAGGTGGACTCCATGAAGAGGGTGGAGTCCATGAAGAAAGTGGACTCCATGAAGAAGGTGGACTCCATAAAGAAGGTGGACTCCATGAAGAAAGTGGACTCCATAAAGAAGGTGGACTCCATGAAGAAGGTGGACTCCATGAAGAGGGTGGAGTCCATGAAGAAAGTGGACTCCATGAAGAAGGTGGACTCCATAAAGAAGGTGGACTCCATGAAGAAGGTGGACTCCATGAAGAAGATGGAGTCCATAAAGAAGGTGGACTCCATAAAGAAGGTGGACTCCATAAAGAAGGTGGACTCCATAAAGAAGGTGGACTCCATGAAGAAGGTGGACTCCATGAAGAAGGTGGACTCCATGAAGAAGTAGATATAAATTGAACACATTGATTACATACAGTGATATGTCACGTTGTGCTCATGGCTCCTCCCCCTATCCTCTCCACTATGCTACACACCGGCCCTTTAAATTCAAACTTGACAGAATAATTAGTTTCATCTCTCCATGGGTCAAGTTTCAAAAAGTAAATCCCAGTTTCAGAAGCCGGACCATGACGGTGACCGCCCACGTCGGGTCTCCATGCCCCCGATAGCGCAATATCGAAATTAAGAAACTCTAGGTCGCCCTCTATAGGTCGGGAAAAGACGTCAAGGAGCTTCGAGCTAGCTGGGAATAAAAGTTGTAGGTTTTTATGTAACTCAAAGTTTTTCTGTCTGGGTAAGTCGAAACAATATTTAAATACCGCTGTGGGCCATAAAGAAGAACCTGAAACGACTCCGAGCCGAAGACAGATGTAGAGACACCCACCCGTCACCCGGACCGCCACCCCGACACTTTTCCCCGCAGCGTTATTTCCCGACTGAACAGTTGTTTGCGTTTTAAAGACATCGTGCTCCTTTAAAAATAAAGTTGATTAAATAAAAAAAAAAAATCTCCAGGAGAGCAAATTGCAGAGAGACGGGCCAGACCCGCTCCAGATGGTGCGAGCTTCTCAAATCATCAGTGGGTAGTGGAGGCGATGAAGAACAACTTCAGAACAACGATCTGGGAGTATGTGTGTGTGTGTGTGTGTGTGTGTGTGTGTGTGTGTCCGCTGTCAGTAGAAATCTCCACGTCCTCGGAGCGTTCACTCGACACGAACAAATGAACTCAGACCTGAAGACAGAAGCGTTCTTTCCAAAAATGTGCTCAAAGTCGGATGCTCTTTTGGGTTCTCAGTAAAAAACAAACAAACTTTAAACTGTTTAAAACTGCAGTTAAAATAACTTGTGGATGTAATTATATAACAGCGGCAAATCCGAATCCACAATGTGGAAGATGGCAGATTCTAATCTTCATTGTGACACTTTACGTGTCGCTAAACGGGCACAAACACAGGATTAGACTCTCGCTAACACGTCGGACGCGTTCACGACTTCCCCTCGGGCCACGTCTGCAGAGATTAGTCTTTACACAAAGGCACGAAGAACAATTTCATAAAAAAAGTTGCTTTAATTGTGAGTCTAAAGTTGGTTCTTCTTTATCACAAACTAGTGAGTTAAAAATAATGAAATAAAAACACACGACTGGTTGATTTATCTGTGTTATTTGAGTTTTGTTTATTAAAGCTTAATCCATGTTTATTATAACTTGGGGCTTATTTCCCCCGTTTTAATTTGCAAAGGAGGGACGAGAAGCGAGCGGACGAGCCGACAGTTCAGTCAAATTAACGAAGCTACTTTATTCTGAAAGGGTAAAAACCATAGAAGATTATCCAGGGTGAGATGTTAGTGTTGGTGTTAAACTGCAGGAAATGAAGCCAGCGTTGTTTTTACATGGTGGAAGAAGAGTGTCAGATGGAGGGATGAGGGTCCTGGTTCTCTCGTAGAGAACCAGTAAACACAGCGGCCTGGAGTAAGTGGGAACCCCTCTCGTCGGTTCCTCGTCCCCCCCGAGTGAATAATGCCTCCCCGTCCATCAGGTGGACTTCTGTTATGATGTCGGAGGCCGACGAGGAGCGAGTGACGCTCCACAGATCGGACTGTATACAGACGCCGTATCTGTTCCTGAGGAAGACGACCTGCATTAGCGAGGAGGGGGAGGGGGTGTGATAATAATGCACTTGCAGCCCAGCCTATAAAAGCTGCTCCCCCCCCCCCCCCCCCGGTAGCGCAGTGACCGCACCGCGACCCCTCCTGGGGACATTTGACCTCGCAAAAGAAACAAAAAGAAACACACACACACACACCAGATAACGGTGACTGACCCCGTTTATTTAGGAAGAACTAAATAAAGAATAAAGAGTGAAGTTCAAAGATGTTTACTTTAAACTCGTGATCCGAGATTACCCGTGGCCCTCCTCTCGGCCTCCTCCGTCTTCTGGACACAGTCCAGATGTCAGATTCCACCCCGGTGAGAGAGAGTGGATGTTCTCAGGTTGTAAAGCTGATGGAGAAGATAAACAACGGGGAGGAGGGGGGAGGGAGGGGTGGCGGAGAGCCATCGGGGGAGAGGGAGGTTGCCCGTGTTGTTTCGCTTGAGCGGCCATTCGTCAGGTGTTCCAGTTGTTGGGCAATCTAATCCTTGATCCTTTTAGGCCGCGTCGTTGAACTATGTGGGCAAAAGGAAATGGGCTGTCCGTCTGTTTCCTTGGGTGTTGGATTTATTCTCTTTCTCGTGGAGAGCTCAGAAAAGGTCCCACCCAACGCGAGGCCTAGCATGTACGTGCAATGAGGCCCGAAACGACCAACCCGGGCTCAAGGCTCAAATGACTAAAACTACCGCAAACTAGCCGCGCATGGCCAATGCATTCCTGGATAACGGCCTTTTGCAGTCATGCGTGGACAGTGGTGACCGCCCTCTAAAAGGATCACACGTTATCCAGCGGTAAGGCATTAGGCATCTGGTCCACCTTCTAATCACAGTCAACCCGGGTGTCTCTAGGGTTGACCGACCGAGCGCTCTCTGTTGGCCGAACTCTACCGAATCTTGACCGTGGATGCAGCAGATGAAAGAAACCTTCATACGAGTCATTTTGGAGGAATGGTTAGGTTATGGACGGAGGACTGGTTAGAGTATAGACGGACGACTGGTAGGGTATGGATGGAGGACTGGTAGGGTATGGATGGAGGACTGGTAGGGTATAGATATAGATGGAGGACTGGTAGGGTATGGATGGTGGACTGGTAGGGTATGGATGGAGGAGTGGTAGAGTATAGACAGAGGACTGGTAGGGTATGGATGGAGGACTGGTAGGGTATAGATATAGATGGAGGACTGGTAGGGTATGGATGGTGGACTGGTTAGGATATGGATGGAGGACTGGTAGGGTATGGATGGAGGAGTGGTTAGGGTCTGGAGCTGTATTTACTCCACCCTCCGGTGTCGAGGGTTCGGGCGATTCCGGAAACAGGAAAGGAACGCAGAAAACCCCCAAAGAAAGGGTCCGTTTGGAGCCGCCACGTCAAACAAGAAAAACCTTTAGCATTAAAATACAAATAAATGACCACGAATAAGAATCCGTTTTCTTTTCCTTCTGGAAACCATAAAAGATGAAACAGATTAATCTGGACGAAAGCAAACGCGACCACCGGAGACACGACTCTATCAAAACCATCAAATGTACCTTTAATTATGAAGGTTCGGCTTAAATAAACGCTGCTCGGAGAGAACAAATAAAATCTGTTTGAGCGAGAAACAACTTTATTTATTCAATTAAAAGAGACAATGTCGGAGCGGAGAACTAATTCTCTCTTTAACTGCTGCCAGCGCAATATGAGTCAACCCCACATCCATATTAATGCACCCGAATGCATTAATTAAAATCCGAAGCAACCGGTGCGCTCCACTGCAATTTGAGCTCACAAAAGATTTCCTTTCATTTGGACTCAAATAATAATTTCAAAAAAGCTGCATATCCTGTTCCCCAAATCTCAGTGTTGAGTTTCCGCGTTATTTATTCATTGGATGTATGAACCTGGAGGCTTTTCACACACAGGGTGATTTATGATTCAATAAGCTTGATATCGCAGCTCCGCCACTTGGAACAAAAAACAATATTTGTCGGAGACAAATGTGAGAGGAGCGCGGGAGAACTTTACGATCATGAAAAGTTCAAATGGGAGAAGTTGTCGGATTTACTGATTTATAGTGTCTCACAGCGACACACTCTTTATTTGTTCTTTCAACAACAATGTGGGTTTATTCAGCCTCCGGGCCAAAACAAAATAAATAAAAAATATTGACCGTCTACTTTGATCGACACGGTTCGACCTTAAAAGATCTGGGTCAAACTGGCTGCACACGCTAACACACATGCTACATTCTCGCCATGCACACACACACACACACACAGTAGTAGTAGAGATGCCCATCCCCCCATCCCCGTAGCCAAATGTGAATTTCTGGTCTTTTTATCCAATATTTTCACCACTTGTAGTGAGACCTTCTAAACATAAGTAGACAACTGAACACACTGTGTAGCATAAGTTTCTGAGTTAACACTAACACCCAGGCACGTGCACAGATAGACCCCTAGTGGAGCTCAAGCTCCTCCCCTTTTGCCCTGGATGAGAAAAGTGCCCTTTCTGCTGGAGACACATTTTTTCTTCATTAATAAGTATTTAAGAACAAAAAATACTCTCTGTCATCGATTCCCCCCAAATGTGTGTTGGTGTCTGACGGGGTATTTATTTGAGTTCTTGTGAGAATTTCGCCCCGACACGAGCACCCCCCCCCCCCTCATCCTCCTCCTCGCTCGTGTATTATATGGAATTTTTCTCTCATATCATTTTGTAAATGAAAATAAATTGTCATTGTGAAAAGAAAAAAATTCATTTTGTTCAGCTCTCATGTCTTCCCCCGACACAATGTGTTTCAGGTGTTGCGTAGCAACCACTTACTTGCTAACTTCAAGTTACAGTGACCAATAGATAAATCATTTTGGCGATGGGTGCCCTTTTTTGGGGTTTGAGCACCTGCCCCCCAAAATGTCTGTGCACATACCTGCTAACATCTCTTTAATCTCTTTATTTTACCGCCTCTACAGGAGACACGTTATTTTAGAAAAGTAGCCGTAACCTTAACCCTCCTGTTACCTTTCGGGTCAATTTGACCCCATTCAATGTTTAATGTTGATGTTCTTTGGGGTCAATTTGACCCCAGGCTGTTTTTCACTGTGTCAAACATATAAGAAATATCAACTTTTTTATATATTTAAAGGGCTATTTAGGTAGTCAACAAACAAACATAAAGTACCTCACACTTAAACTTGGGAAACAATATTAATTCTAATAATTTTCTGGAGGTTTTAATTGCTGGGGTCAAATTGACCCCGAGGGTAAAATATGTCAGTAAATGTAAAGGTAACAGGAGGGTTAAGCGGAGACTTTATTTTAAAAAGTCCTTCAATGCGTCGAGTAGTCCCACGTAAGTATAAAAAAATACCGTTACCCGACTAGTTCCGGGCTGATCGCCGCCACACTGAATTAAATGGCGGCTCAGCCGGGTAACGAGAGTTCTGGTCCTGTAAGTTGTTCCGGAAGAAGAGGAAGAGGAAAAGGACTATAAGTATGTATGAATATATTTTTTAAAGGCTTTCAGAAAACATAAAAATCCTCCGATGTCACGGGACCTGTATAATTACGGCGGCGGCCATCGAACACGATTCCTTATCTCGAGCTCCAATTATCCTCCACTCGAGCCGAAACCCCCTCCGAGAGACCGTTTCTCCTTTTCCACCGAGTCGGAGAGCGATGAATTTAGTTTTACAGAAAGCAGGACCCCGTCAGAGCTTCCAGTGTGCCGTGTAAATGCTGAAAGGGGCTTAAATCAAAGTGTGTGTGAAGAGTGGACCTCAGAGTGCCGTCCTTATCTTTTTTATATAGTTTCCTGCCGACCGTGCAAGTCATCCCATCCGAGTGCACTCCGAGTGGAACCGAGAAGACGTCCTCTCAGACTCCATTATGCTCTTGGCCGTCTTCCAGCGCCAGGATTTTTGATTTTTTTTTTGCGTTTAGCGAAGGGAAGATATTAAAAAAAACAAGAACACACACACAAACACACACACACACACACACACACAGACCAGAAGTGTTTCCGTACAAAAAATGTCCATCGCGCAGCCGGAGTGTGTTCCTCTCTGGAAATCCTCCTGTTTGATTTCCCAGTCCGCCCTCTCGCCCGCCCGCCCGCTCGCCCTCTCGCTCGCTCTTCCCGCTCGCCATCCTGAGAGGATGTGTTCAATGTGCTCGGCCCGGGGATGTTTGATTTCTCTCCGCTGTGCTCCCTTCCTTCTGACAGATTGGAATAATAAGGAGAGCTAATTGGAGAGGCTGCTCGTACGCTGATTAGATGTGTGTGCGCGTGTGTGTGTGTGAGAGAGTGTGTTTATTTTATATTTCTTGAAAGGAGTATCTGCCTCTTTCTATCACCATATATATACATATATATATATATGTATATATATGTATATAGAGAGAGATTTATACATATATCTTTTCCCTCTCCATCTCCTTTCCACTAAGACAGCAGATGTGTGTGTGTGTGTGTGTGTGTATATGTGTATGTGTGTGCGTCTAGGTGTGTGTGTGTATTTGTGTGTATGTGTGTGTAGGTGCGTGTGCGTGTGCGTCTAGGTGTGTGTGTGTGTGTGTGTGTCCATGACTCTCCCCGTGTACCGGGACACATGTCCGATGTCCTTCTCGTTCTTCATCTCTGAGGATCGATGCCTAACAACCGATGACGTGTTCAGTCTGTGGGGCTCGTCTGCACCCTGGATATAAATACCTCTGCATGAGCGCAGGAGCAGACCCCAGGTCAGCTGATACCCAACATACACAACACTCACACTCACTCAGGAGCAGACCCCAGGTCAGCTGATACCCAACATACACAACACTCACACTCACTCAGGAGCAGACCCCAGGTCAGCTGATACCAACACTCAGAAGAAGGGAGTAGGGAAGGAACACGCTAAAAGGTGTGATAGCTTCTTTCTTTAAGCCTCAACGCCACTTTGAAATGATCCCGACTATCGAGACACACAGACTCCTCCTCCTCCTCCTGCTCCTCCTCCTCTTCCTCCTCCTCCTCCTGCTTCTCCTCCTGCTCCTCCTCCAATATCTAGTGTTTATCGCTCCAGCAGTTTGCATTGGAGGCATCTCCTCTCCTTATCTCGTCATCTCCTCTTCTCCTCTCATCTACTCTCCTCATCTCATCTCCTCTCCTCATCTCTCCTCATCTCATCACCTCCTCATCTCATCTCTCCTCTCATCTCCCCTCCTCATTTCCTCTTCTCTTCTCCTCTCCTCATCTCCTCTTCTCATCTACTCTCCTCATCTCCTCTTCTCCTCTCATCTACTCTCCTCATCTCTCCTCTCCTCATCTCCTCACCTCCTCATCTCATCTCTCCTCATTTCCTCTTCTCCTCTCATCTCTCCTCATCTCTCCTCTCCTCATCTCATCACCTCCTCATCTCATCTCTCCTCTCCTCATCTCCTCATTTCCTCTTCTCTTCTCCTCTCCTCATCTCCTCTTCTCATCTACTCTCCTCATTTCCTCTTCTCTCATCTCTCCTCATCTCCTCTCCTCATCTCATCGCCTCTTCTCCTCTCATCTACTCTCCTCATCTCATCTTATCTCCTCATCTCATCTCCTCTTCTCCTCTCATCTCCTCTTCTCCTCTCATCTCATCTCCTCTCATCTCATCTCCTCTCCTCTTATCTCCTCTCCTCATCTCCTCTCCTCTTCTCTCCTCATCTCCTCTCCTCTCCTCATCTGAGGGCGAAGGGAAGTGACGTTTTGAAGGGGAATAGGTGGAGAGGAGGAGGAGGAGATGGATGAAGATGTGAGAAAAAAGAAAAGAGAGTAAACACAAGACTGTTTTCAACTTTCTGTCGAGCCCAGAGAAGAACTTTTAGAAGGCAGCGGAAGCCCTGGAAGCGACTTCATCTAATGTGGGATTCAGTGAGATTTAACGGCCCCGAGAGGGTTTTTAAAAACACGCTTTAAATTCACTGTCTGTTCGTACCTTTAAGTCGGGTACCTGAAGGCATCACAGGTGTGTCGGGCTGAATCTCAAAGCCCGTGAGCCTCAAACTGGGACCACGACTACTGATGTGCTTCAGATCCACAGGTGGAGTCAGAAGACTCATCTGGAGTCATCGCCACGGAAACCACGGGGACTTATTCCATGGTGCGCTTGTTTTACACACCACCGTTCAGTTTGGGGTCACTTAGGAATGTCCTTATTCCTCAAAGAAAAGCACATTCAAATTAAATGAATCATAAATACACTCCCTACATAGTTAGGAGGAAACCCCCATGTCTTGTTTCACACTTCAGCATTCGAGTGGTTCACTCCCGAACTTCCTACCTTTCACAATAAAAGCCTCTGCGTCTTCGGCATTCCTGTGTCATTTATCGGCCTTTTTTTAATTAAAGTAATAAACTCTTTGGCGATAAAAGCGAATATATCCTCGTCCTTGTCTGAAAAAACTCAATGAAATCATCTCAACGGGAAAAAATAAAATCCACCTGAAGGAGGGGGAGGGGGATGAAAAAAAAAAGTGCATGTGTTTGTTTGTTTTATGTGTTGGAATCTACCTCTTCCATTGCACACTGTTCCCTTAGATTCACGGCTCCTCCTCCTCCTCCTCCTCCTCCGTCCATCCATCAGCCGGCTGATTACCTCACCTGTCAGCGCCTGAACTGATTACTCTGTTGGGAGGCGGGGCCACAGAGCAATAACACCCTCGCTCCTCGCGGTCTTAACTTGGTTCCAGGAGACCGACTCCTCTCTCTTTGCATATCTGGAGCGTCGCGTCGCCACGGCAACGAGCAGCTTCCATTGGTTTGTTTCTGGGAGCGTCGGGAGGAAACGAGAGAGAAGGAGACGTTCACATCGATGGAGCCACGTGTGAGGAGCTGCTCGTCTCCTTTGGAAGAGGGTAGAGGAGAGATGGCCACGCAGGCAGGAGACTACGGAGTCCAGAGAAGAAGAAGAAGAAGAAGAAGAAGAAGAAGAAGAAGAAGGAGAAGAAGAAGAAGACGAACGGAGAAGAAGAAGATGAAGGAAATGAAGAAGAAGGAGATGAAGGAAATGAAGAAGAAGAAGAAGGAGATAAAGAAGGAGATGAGGAAGAAGGAGAAGAAGAAGAAGATGAAGAAGAAGACAAAGGAAATGAAGAAGAAGACACTGCTTCACTCCATGGGGTTGTCTCTCTCTCCCTCTCTCTCTCTCTCCATCTCTCTCTCTCTCCCTCGATCTCTGCTACAGTAATAAGCAGGCGAAGCCAAAATGGCCATTTATTTAACTAGGAAGTCCCGGGTGGAGAACAGAGAGGGGCAGGAGGCCAGGGCAGTGTGGCTCTGCAACATCAGAGCCAGACTCTGGCTGGAGTTCAGGTTTTATAAACACATTGGAGACCTGGATGCTTTTAAACAACGCTGGTGTTTTAAAGGTATTGTTTGTTCTGTGGTGGAGGAGGAGATGGTGTTTGCACCACATTTTATTTGGTCGAATATGTTTTATTTTTTAATGTTTTTTGTGTGTGGTGTTTTGTATTTTAAACAACCTGATTTGTTAAAGCACTTTATTTTTTTAAAGAAGCTATGTAAAGGCTGAAAAAAATGTTCTGCTCTTCCTCGTTGGTGAACGTCAACCCGTCATGAACGCTGTCCGCGGTGAACGTTACCGGGGGGGGGGGGGGGGGGGGCAGCTGTCAACCTGGCAGCTGGCTGACGGAGGACAACGCATGCCTTCACAAAAATATGGGAGGAGGAGGAGGAGGAGAGGAGGAGGAGGAGGCCCATGATGCTCGGCGTCGTGACGGAGTCGTGGCTAAACAAACTACTTGCTCTTGTAAGACTTCATGCTGGCTTTTCGGCAAATACCTTCAACACCCCCACACACACACACACAAAAAAACACACACAAACACACATATATCCCCCCCCTCCCCCCCCCCACACACACACACCTTCCCCCGCAGCCTAATGGTAATGAGAAATAGTTTCAGACCCTGACTCCAGATTATTCAATTATTTGTGTAAATACACCGCGGGCCGAGGAGAGCGACTGGCAGCCGGAGCATGATCCAGACTATAGGGGGGGGGGGGGGGGGGTGGAAGAGATAGAGAATAACAAGACAGGAGAAGAAAGAGATGGAGAATAACAAGAAAGGAGACTAAAGAGATGGAGGATAAAGAAGAGAATACATTCTAATGTAGATAGCAGACGTTTAGTGACAATGAAGAAACTGAAGAGGGACAAGGGGGGGGGGGCATGTAAAGGTCTCTTTCCCGTACACACATCTATACACACACACTCTTTAATATCAACTGCAACAAGCAGGCTAAAATGCAGTGATTAAACCACTTCATGGCTACACACACACACTCACACACACACACTCACACTCACACTCACACACATACTCACACTCACACACACACACTCACACACACACACACACCTCACTTGTCTCTCTGAACCTTTAAATCCACTTCAAGCTGCTGCTCTGCACATTTCACCTTAACATTACAATATTAAAGAGCTTCGTGTTCCCATGTGTAGATATTTATATATCTAAATATATTTATAATATATATATTGTTATATATATATACTGTATATATAAATATATTCATAATATATAGATATTTTTCTTTTTTATAAATATATTTATAGATATTTATTTATATATATAAATATATATAAATATATTTATAGATATATAAATATATTTATAATATATTATAATACATATATTTATATATATATATATATATATATATATATATAGATTTGTAATTATGCACTAGGACCCTGAGGACGAGGGCTCTCCACCGATATTGAGTGGTTTTAACTCAATGGACATTTTAAATATAAACACACAGATTTAACCCATTAACTCCCGGTGAGCCGTGGGAGACTTAACTCGTCCCGGTTAATTCCAGAGGGGTGTAAATCTCAGTGAGGAGAACGAGTGCCGGGCGGTGGAGTTGAGGAACACATCGTGTTCTCTTGTGAAGTGGAATTGGTTTTCCTCGCCCGGTCTGTAAGCGCATTTGCAGTCGAGAACATTTCAACCTTCACTTCCCCAAAAGTTAAGATGCAGGAGCAGCGCGACGCGCAGGTAGAGCTGCAGAGTTTAAAGACCACGGCACGCACACACACACACACACACACACACACACAAGACTACATCTCTGGCATGTACACACACACACACACAATCAAATACACAAGCCTAAATCTCTGCCGTGTAGACACACACACACACACACACAAGACTACATCTCTGGCATGTACACACACACACACACACACAAACAAGACTACATCTCTGGCATGTACACACACACACACAAACAAATACACAAGCCTAAATCTCTGCCGTGTAGACACACACACACACACACAAACACACACACACAAGACTACATCTCTGGCATGTACACACACACACACAAAGACTCACACTCACACACACACAAAGACTCACACTCACACCCACGCACTCACACACACACTCACACACACACATAGACTCACACTCACACACACACACATAGACTCACACTCACACACACACATAGACTCACACTCACACACACACACATACACACACACATAGACTCACACTCACACACATGCACTCACACACACACTCACACACACACATAGACTCACACTCACACACACACACATAGACTCACACTCACACACACACACACACACACAAAGACTCACACACACACACAAAGACTCACACTCACACACACACACACACACATAGACTCACACTCACACTTACACACACACACAAAGACTCACACTCACACACACACACACACATAGACTCACACTCACACACACACAAATAGACTTACACTCACACACACACACACATAGACTCACACTCACACACACACACACACACAAATACTCACACTCACACACACACACACACACATAGACTCACACTCACACTTACACACACACACAAAGACTCACACTCACACACACACACACAGACTCACACTCACACACAAAGACTCACACTTACACACACACAAAGACTCACACTCACACACACACACACACAAACTCACACTCACACACACACACAAAGACTCACACTCACACACACATAGACTCACACTCACACACACACACACATAGACTCACACTCACACACAAAGACTCATACTTACACACACACACAAAGACTCACACTCACACACACACACACGCGCACACGCACACAGCTCTGTGGTCGTTACCCAGTGCGGCCCAATTGGGATGAGCTCTCCTGTTTCTACTGGGGTCCTGGAGGTCCGTGGGGGAGGGGCTCCCCCGGCCCCTCCCCCCGCCTGGAGCCGACGGGGCCGAGACGCCCTCTGGAAGAGATGCGCTGCATTCAGGACCACCGGCCAACAGGGGGGGGGGGGGTCGGCAGGGTTCACAAAGGTCACAGGGAGGTCCAGGTGACACTCAAAGGTCAACAGAAAGGGGGCGGGGTCAAACAAGAACCGGAAAGAGAGCATTCAGAAGTGCATTCTGGGTGTTTTCCAGGTGGGCAGAAGGTAGAAGCACAAAGAGGGGGGGGGGTCCCTGAAGGTGTCATGGAAGGAAGAGAGAAGTGTGGGGGCAGTGGGGTGCGCTGAGGAAGAGGAACAAAGAGAGGAAGAGTAGAGTTCTGATCTGACTCAGAGAAGAAGCCAGGTACAGTCACAGAGGGAAACTAGAGTAAACCCAAAAGCCCCTGGAGCGAATATATATATATATAAAATACCACTTCTAACAGTTTATTTGTGTTTCCTTCAGAACTGTTCTGACGAGGTGGCGACGCCCCGCGGCCGCTCGCCTTCCGCCGTGTGTGTGCCGTGTGTAGCACGGAGTGTGTACCTTCAGCCCTGGTTTACTTTGGTCGAGTGTGAAAATTCTGTTAAGAAGCGACGGCAAAAGCGAGAGAGCCCCCCCCCCCCCCCCACACACACACACACACCCTTAATCCAGCCGGTTGACCGGGCAGCTGAGGGGGTTTAGGAGCGGCGGTTTAGCACGAGGCCGCGGCTTTGCGGCACCTGCCGGTGGCGGTCGTGATGAACGCCGTCCACTCAGACGGAGTTATTTGA